>NC_034609.1:6004509-6081935 GCF_900095145.1 Mus pahari
CACACACACACACACACACACACACACACACACACACACACACTGTGAAACAAACAAATAAACAAACAAGACCTGGAAAAATCAGAGCTACCATATCATGGTTACCACAAGCTGATTTAAATCCATGAAGCTGATGACCAAGTCTTAGGCTTTTCCAACCTTGACTTTCCCCCAACTTAGCTGCTCTAGATGACTGCCACCATACATGTTTTTGAAAAATTCTTCCCGAACCCCAGGCAGTAGAGAGTATGTAGATGCCATAGCATAAGGCATTTTAACTGCTGTTCTTTTAATTTCTGACACTGCAGCATGAAGCCATTTTTTTTTCTCTTGGCAAATTGCCCATGGGGAAGGATATTTGCTGAACAGCTGAAATCAAATGACACAAAACCAAAGCCTTAGAGACAACATGATTTAACAGGCATTTAAAAATATGCAATGGTAAATTTCTGAAATGAAATCTTTAATGCGTTGAAATTAGGCTTTTGTGATAAAGCTAGCAAGCCCACTCCTTTTCTCAGCCATCTGATATCGATCAGACCATTTCAATATTCTGAGTCCCCATTTCTTTTGTCCAGCATCATGTTACATTAGATCCCAGTTACGAAACCCAAAGTAAAAGGACTCAATATGTGAAAGGAACTTGTAAATTCTACAGAAACGTGGGCTGTCATCACTGCTTTTCTTTAATGTGGAGAGATCTCACGTGTGGGCAGCGTTCTAAAACATGGTGATGGAGTTTGCGTTCAGTGCTGAAGTTGAGTGGGATGAAGTGTGGTCCATTAACTGGCTCCCATTTAGGATGCCAGACTCCCACTTCATCCTTTCAGGATTTTAACTGAGAACATGGTTTGTTTTTAACATAGAGGGGGAAAATATATCTGAATCTAAAGCAGCATTCTCTTTTGTACCACACAGAACTCAATAATTATATAAAATACAAATATAATAATTTAATATCCAGCCAAAGTAATTATGTCATTTTCCCTCAATTTGTATTTCTTTTTCCTGTAGCAGTCTGCTGGTTTTGAAAGTATATTTAATGAAACTTCCTCAGCTTTTCCAATCTTCGCTCCCTCTCTTCTTGCTTCCTTTCCTTTCTCAGGTTTTCCTCACACAGACAAGGCTGGCATCAAGCTTGCTATACATCCGAGGCTGATCATCCTTCGCTAAGCCCTTGAGGTCAAGAGTTGTAGGCATGAGCCACCATACTCTGCTTTCTTTTGTTTTTAATACACACCCAGTACTAACAGGAGAAACCATCTCCTTTGGAAGAATTGAATTTCTAGCATGTGTTTTTGGTGGTGGAAGGGAAGTACATTCAAACCACAGCAAGACAACTTTTTGGCATTTAAGCCTAGCATTTATTTGAATAGTTCTTATTTTTAGACTTCAGGTTTAGAATTAGGTTCATATCTAAGGTAAAATTGAGAAAAGAGGACAGAGAATTTCTACATATCTCAGAATATCTTGTTTTAAATACTACTCATAAAGTCATAATTAAGGATGTAATATTAATACATCACTGATTAAAGCTTATAAGTTATTCTTATTTCCCAAGGTTTTCCTTGATGCCACTGCTCTCTCTGAGAATCCATTCAGGATACCACATGACATTTATTTATCACCCTTTCTTCAGTGTCTCTCAGCTATGGCATTTCCTCCCTCTTGTTTTTGGTGACCTTGGTTGTTTTGAAGATGGCAGCTTTGACATTTTGTAGATTATCTCTTGGTTTGGAATTGACCGAGACGCTTCTATGATTGCATAGGAGTTTTGTGTTTTCAGTGGCAAGAGAGACAAAGCAGGTGAAGTGATATTTATTTTTATCTCTCCATGTGGGAGGTGGGCATTATGAATACAGTTTGCCATTGACAAAGTAGTCCTTGGGTCACCCGCATCAAGTTCTACTTGCTAGAAGTCTTCTCTGCTAAACTGCTTCTGAGCTGCATCCTTGATGTTGTGTTTAATTGGAGTATCTCTCCTCTCCTTGGTTTGTTACTCAGCATCAATTTTCATCAGTATGGACTCATGAATTTAACTCCATATTTTAGACCAATACTACTTGGTCATTTAAATTATCCTTGCTTTGACCCCAAGAGGCCATTTCCCTTGATTCCCATGCCTTTCTGGTACATTCAGATTGACCTATTGCTTAGGGTTTCGGTTTTATTTTCTGCCCCTTATAGGCACTCTAGACTAGAACAATCTTGTAAATTTCTTTTTGCAGTCATAGGACTGGCCATTCCTTCAGAGTCCAGGTTCCTTCTCTTGCAGAAGGGTGTGGAAATAAGTGTTAGATGTTCATTTTTATTAAACTATCAGTGTTTTGTTCACAAAGAATTGCATGTAGACACTTGCCTGGGAGCATGCATGCATATATTTCTATCCATATGAACCTACATCTACATTGGTCTCTGCTGTATATCTATCTGTGAGTCTTTCTAGTTACTCCTCTTGCTTTGCTTCAAAGTTTCACTCGAACAGAGACAGTCTTGGTGGGCCGCTCCTACCATTTGCTACCTGTTTGGTTAATTTTTCAGCTTTAATATATGACTATCGCTGTGTCAGAATAAACTCATTTATTCTCCTGTGGACACAATCATGTCATTTAGAGAACAACACTTATGCTTTCTTTAGCTCTTACTCTCTCAGTCTTTGTTCAGTGTCAAAGTCACTTAGGCTAATATCTTTCCTTGTGTGCTTCAGTGAATTTGTCCCACATATTTAAAACACACGTAGATTCTCTAATGGTAGTCTACATTCTTGCTTGGATGTTCTGATATCTCTAATTTATGTTAACGTTTAAATTTAAAATTGTGATGGTTTGAAGGAAAATGGATCTCATAAGCCTATATGTTTGAATACTTGATCACCAGTTAATGGAACTCTTTGGGAAGGATTAGTATCCATTAACTTGCTGGAGGGGAGTATGTTATTGGAGGAAGGTTCTGAGGTTTCAAAAGTTCACACCAGACCTAATGTGTCCTCTTTGTCTGTTGTCCTGTTCCCTGCCATGATGATCATGGACTCTAACCCTCTGGAACTATGAGCCCAAATAAATATATATTTTATAAATTGCCTTGGTCATGCTGTATCTTAGGAATAGATATAGAACTAAAAGCAATAGAAAAGTAACTAAAATTTACATCGTTGGAAACTTTTGTGTACTGTATTTTATATGCATTTAAAATGTATGATGTTATAAATCTCATCAAAACAACATCATGTAGAATAGTTTAGCCTTCCCCAAATCATGTCTGTTTTACCCATTTCTCATCCTACATGTCTTCTGAGTTCTGGGCAAACACTAATTTTTAAAATGGCTCAATGGCTTTACCTTTCCTAGAACACCACACATTTAGAACCATGCAGATTGGAGCCTTAGAGACTGGCTTCTTTCACTTATTTTTATGTGTTTATGTGTCTGGTCATAGCCTGAGAGTTTTTTTCACCAAATACTACTTTGTAAAAATATTGCCAGTATTTGTATAAATTATTTATCATGGATTTTTATTTTAACTAGCAAGTGCTTTGAACACGGTGCATTTATTTGTAAATATGACTTTATCTGTCTTCAAGAAAATTTGATAACAAAAAAAAAGTTTGAAAAATTTCCCTGAGATGTCTATTTTGAACTATGTCATGTATCATATACAAGAGTATTGTTTAATAGTCAACTAATATAGGCTTTAGTATTTCTTTTGTTGCATTTCCAGTTTAATTCCTTTTTTAAAAAGTGGTAAAATGCTGTGCATGACTTTTAATTATTCACATGTACTTTAAGGGGATACAAACTTGAGAAATTTAATCTTTGTTGTGCCATGAAATTGTCCATGCATGTCCACCATGCTATGTTGATTGATTATGTATAATGATTCCTTTTTTAAAGTTTCTCACTTGTGGTCTATTACTATAAAGAGTGTGCAACTGAGGTCATGCATTGCTGTTTCTCCTTGAAGTTCTTCAACTGCTGCCTCAGTATGCTGTGCTTCCTTCTTAGGTGAATACACATTAAGAACTAGTATGTTCACTTGGAGAGTTAACCCCTTATCATAAATCAATAGTTATAAAAAAAAAACTGTATGGTATTAGTATAAGAACAGACAGATGGATAAATGGAATCGAATTAAAGACCCAGAAATAAACCCATATACCTATGGATAATTGATTTTTGACAAAGAAGGCAAAACATAAAATGGAATAAAGAAAGCCTCTTCAACAAATAATGCTCGTCTAACTGGATGTTTGCATGTAGAAGAATGCAAATCTATCTATGTCTATCACCCTGCATGAAACTCAAGTCCAAGTGGATTAAAGACCTCAACATAAAATCTGATACAGTAACTCTAATAGTAACTCTAATAGAACAAAAAGTGGGGAATAGCCTTGAACCCATTGGTATAGGAAATGCCTTGTTCCTGAACAGAACACCAGTGGCTCAAGCTCTAATAATTATTCAATTAATACTATTTTGGTAGTGAATATTTATCATAAATATTTTAGTATTTTAATACAACATCCCCAATTTATTCCTACCCTTTAAAAATATAACATTTTATTAATTACTTGAGAATTTCATACATACACACATATATACACATACATATATACATATGATATATTCTTATCATACTCATTCTCCAGTCCTCTTAACCCATCCCCCATTTTATTATCCAGAATCTTGCTTGTGTTGCCCATGTACTAATGGGTGTGGGGGTCATTCAATTGGAGCATGATCAACTAACTAGAGGCCACACTCTTTAAAAAAAAAAAAAAAACCTGACTTTCCATAGATAGAAGCTATTAACTGTAGATAGTACCTCCCATTCTGTTTGATAGTGCTAACACAGGAAAATTTTCTGTTATATTTGATAAGCAGCTATTAATTTAACTTACAGAATAAAAAATTTATTCATACTCTGACATTCTAGATTTTATGATGCAGATTAAATTCATCTATATAAATTTTCTTTTCTCTTTAAACAAAACAAATACATTTACAAGTGAAATTCTTTGACCTTTTGTTCAAGAAATTCTTCGTCACTCTTTCATTTTCTTGGATGGTAGTTTTGTTGGGTAGAGAATTCTAGGTTTGTCATTTTATTTTTCTTCCAACATATGGAATACTTCATTTCCTTTTTGTTTACATGATTTTAGATTAGAAATTTGATATAGTTCTTACTTTTATTTTTTTTAAAGTTATAAAGTGTTTTTGTTCTCTGGCATCTCTGGATTTCTTTTCTTTAAATAAGACATGAAAGGTTTAGTGTTTCCTAGGCTTCCTGAATGTGTTGGATCTGTTTGGTGATAGCTTTGGTGACATACCATTATTTTAAAAAAAATGATGGCCCTTGTTACTTTGTGGATTTCTCCTGAACCTTCTCTTTTCTTATTCTAGTTGTATATATTCTTATGCCTTTTGGTCTTGTTTTACAGTTCTTGAATAATCTGTTTTTGCATTCAGGATTATTTATTTTTGCAGTCCTATAGTCTATGTAATGAGAACCCATCAACAATACTTTTTATTTCTTTTACAGTGCTTTTGACTTCCTTTCCTACCTCAGAGTTATCGCATCTGCTATTTATATTACTCCTCTTTTTTTACACGTTGTTGAATGTTTTTCATTAAAGTCTTTGATATGTTAATCATAACCATTTTTAAAATTTCAATTTGAAGACATGCTGTACTGGACCAGGGTAAATTATGTAAATATCTTGTAGTGAGAGAATTTGTTTTTCTGATGAGGAACAAGGTTATGTTTAGTACTTGTGACAGCTGTGATGCTGTGGTTTTAAGTATCCTTTCCATGCCTTTTCTTGTGTATTCATTGAAAATTCCTTGCTATGTATGGCTGTGTCTTCCTTCTCAGTTATCATTCACTATCATGTCTGGTGAATGTCTATAATTTAGTTTATTAAATCTCCATCTTTTAGTGGGGTGTTTTCCCTGAGCTGGGATCACCACTGTATTTATTGTCCTTTGCTTTGGTAGAACAAAGAATCCAAATAGGCTGAATAATGGCTTTTTTTAGGTTGGATAAGGCTCTAGTTAAGTCTCCCTGAAGGCTGGCTGTCAGGAACTGTGCTAGGTGCATTTAAAGATATTTCCCACCACCATTCCAGAAATGTGAGGGCTTATACTGGATTTTTGCTGCGAGGCTTCAGCAGGGATCCTGTGGTAGTTTTCACCAGAGTTTAGGCCCCTGAGAATTAGCCTCAAAAACCCGCCCTCTCACTACGAGCAGGCCTTCTTCACTCAGCTTTTGACAGTGTTTTAACTCACCAAGATCACCATGTAAGTCCTTTCCCAGCGTGTACTTCCAGAAGCATTTGTTTCCTCTGAACCTTATCCACTTGTGATTTTCTCCAGTTCTCTGTCCTTGCAGATGTAGTAAGGATAATGCTTTGTCCTGTGGCCTCAGTTTGGCTTTCTTGGACTTACATACATGTAAGATAATTTTTGTCTTTCTGTAGTAGAAGATCACATTGTTGTTAAAAATCTGTGCCATCATCTTTTGTCACTTAAAAACGAAAATATAACACCAACACACCTCATATTTGTATTTTATTTGGGCCCATCAGTGTTCTGGATACTTTCTGGGAGAGGGGTTCAAGACAGGTTTTCTCTGTGTAGTCCTGGCTGTCCTGGAACTTACTCTGTAGCCCAGGCTAGCCTCGAACTCAGAAATTTGCCTGCCTCTGTCTCCCGAGTGCTGGGATTAAAGGTGTGCGCCACCACTGCTTGGTTCTGGATACTTTTGATGGTAAGAAAAGTATCGACTTTCTAAGATAGACCCATCCCATATTGACCAGACCTGCCATCATGAGGTTCTTTCCTAGAGACTGAAAGCCATGATCCCGATCCCCCAAACCTCAACCCCATGTTCTGCCTATAAGGAATGAAGGTCTGGTTCCAGGGGGACAGACACGGGGTGAAGCAGGGGTTTACTCTGCCCTTGGGGATGGGGCCAACCTTGGATGATACTCAGCAGCAGAGGTAACTCAGAAAGGAAAGGGAGGGAAAATGTTAAGTTTCCTTTTGATTTGGAAGGAGAATCTTCCCTTGCGTTCTCTGCGTTCTCTGCGGGGTGAAGAGTGCACAGCACACCTCCATCTCCCTAGCAACTGCTCTTATATTGACATTTAACTCATCGCTGCCTTGTTGAAAATCTACCAATTTTTACAACTATCTTACACACACGCTAAGAATCAGAGCAGCGATACTGTGCATTGCTACAGTGCCTTGCAGCTCACAGTTTCAGTATAGTGAGATTGATTTCTCTAAACCTCTGAGGTCCTAAGACAAGTGAGCTCATAGACATCCTCTATATTCTCTTTAGTTTTATATTCATAACCCCCAAAGAAAGAATCATGTGACTTCTGACAGTTTTACGAGAAGAACATTAAGATCAGTTTTAGTCTAGACAGAATCAAATTTTGGGTTAAATTGAAAATTCCTTTCCTCGAGATTTTAATATGTTCTATGTGCTAAATGTGTGTGTTCTTGGCTTGTATGGAGGTGTGACTGTGTTTTTCTCTGTTGTTCCTCTATCTTCCGCTACTTTGATGAAGTCTTATTGATTCTTTTCCTGAAATGTCACACGAGTCCGTCCTGTCCCTTGATTTCTTTGATATTCATTACCACTCAGATGGGATTTCCTTGAAGGTCAGAGATGAGGAGCGTTACTTGATTTTTATCATAGGTGAAGGCACAGCTACTTAATTCTGTGGAAGTGACATTAATAAACTGTAAAAATAATGTTTTCTTTTAGAAAAAAAGATGTAATCCTCTCTAAATTGAAGCTGAACTTCTTTAAGCTGTCACTGAGTTGCCAGAATGTGCCCTATTCTTTTGTGGCAATGAATATAAAAGACGACGATATTTATTTAACAAATAAGAGCTATTTCTTCTGAAGAGCACCGTGGCTATTAGACATCCCATCTCAGACCTGCTCTGGGTATTTTCTCTGGTTCCAGTTGCTTGAAGGGTTGTCTTGACTCCTCTGGTCTCCTTGAAGGGTTGTCTTGATTCCTCTGGTCTCCTTGAAGGGTTGTCTTGACTCCTCTGGTCTCCCTGGTATGCTTCTTGTTATATTGCTATTAACTGCTTTCTTTTTGTTTCTTTTCAGCCTTCCTGATTTTCTTCTTTCATTCCATCATTCTCCTTCTTTATTTAGTCTTCACTACAAATAAAAGTCCTACTTGCTATCTTTTCTTCCTTCTTTTCTTCCTTCCTTCCTTTCCATTCTTTTTTCTTTCATTCATATAGTGTACATGTATGTTTGTATATTTGTGTGCTGGTATAGGCACACATGTATTACAGTATGGGTACAGAGGTAAGGAGATAGCTTTGTGTGCTGGGACCATTGCCTTCCACCTTGTTTGATGCAGGGCCTCTCTTTTTTTTGTTGACTATTGCATAGGCAGGACAGTAAGCTTCCATTCATTCTTCTGACCCTGTCTTCTATTTCACAGGCATGCACTACCGTGCCCAGCTCCTGGGATTTGAACTCATGTTCTCATGGCAAAAACTTTACCCATTGAACTACCTCCCCAAATTATTGCTGCTGTTCTTCAAAGGATACATGCAGACTTCTGGTTTCTTAGGGGGGGGAAATATACCATCATCTCATGACTACTGTTTTTTTTTTCTATGAACATGAAATGTAGGAAAACAGCTGGAAAGTGCTGTAGCTATATTGACTGACTCGATATTGATTCAGATGAATGAAGAATGGTAATAGTTGAAATGTATACATTGAACCTGGGGACCTGCTTTTCTGACAGGAGAGTAAACGTATGCCACCAATGTGAATGCTTTCCTCATGGCTTTCTTTGACTATACTTTAAAACTTTTCTTGAAGGCTGTGTGTGTGTGTGTGTGTGTGTGTGTGTGTGTGTGTGTGTGTGTACATGCATGTCATGGTGAACATATCAGGGTAAAAGGGAACTAACTTTTTCTCTTTATACCATGCTAGTCCCAGGCATAGCACCTAGGTGACCAGGTTTGACAGCAGGTGCTTCCACCCTCTGAACCATGTTACCAGCTTCCTTGTGTTCTTGGTGGTTCTAATTGTCACAGATTTCATGTGGACCCCGAATCGTGCACAGTCTGTATCCCAAAAGTTTGTTTTTAAATGGCTACCTTGAGGGTCTTATCCAATTAAACTGATATTACATATATTTAGAGTCCAGGGTGGTCCTCAAAATACCATTCAACTCATTATAAGGAATTTAAGCATTAACTGGCATTTATAAAATTGTCTCAGGAAAACAAACCCCTTGAATTCTCTCAGAACACTAGGAACTTTGGGCTGTAACTCAATTAGTGACTGGGTTTAAAGGGCTTAGATTAGTGTTACTTAATATCTGGTCCCCCCATTCATCCCATCTGTGCACATGGAAAGTTACTTTTTCTGTTTACACAAAATATGAAAGCTAATGTTTCAGTGTCTTCCCTAGGCATAGAATTGGCTCTTATTCTCATGGGTTAGTCAAGTGTGAGTTTATGAATTTATAGCCTTTAATATCTTTCCACATGAACCACCCTCATTTGCAACATTAAATTGTGGGTTGCCTACATAAAAATTTATACAATAAAGAAGTCAGGAAGTAGCAATGCATAAAAATCAATAGACCTAAAGAAAATAGATACAAGCTTTATACAGTCCTGGATAGGAAGTCCTATGGATCCAATCTCACCAATACCTCCCATAAAGCAGTGATGGCAAGACAGACCTTCACCTTAACAGCCAGCAGGGACTGACTCCTTTTCTGTCTTCCTTTCAACCTCCAAGACATCCTCAGTGGGAAATCTGTTGTGGTGAGTCACTGCTGTAATTGGCAATTTGTCTTCTTGCTCAGTAATGGTTGGTAGGGGACATTTTCTAACCATGTGCTTGTAAGAATATGGTAATCAGGTGGCAGGTTCTATTGTTCTTGGAAAGCCTTGAGATGTTTTAACCTGTGCTATAAACTTTAGGTTAAGTTGTTTGTTTTAAAGATAATAAAACACCAAAGGTACCTAAAGACAAGTCTCAGAAGAAATGATTAGTTTTATTTCTGCTTGTAACCAGTGTGACATTAGTTACAACTGGAATTGTACTAACTGTGTTTAGGGAAGAAAAGAAGATGGATTAAGAAGTTTATATGTCTTTGTGGCTGGTAATTCAATAATAAGCAAAGATTTAAAAAGGAACATGGAACAAATGTGAGTATATTTTAAGCACCTGAACTAGGACTTAGTCATTTATCATCTCCTTAACATTTCACAATAAGCCAGTACAAATTACTATGAAAAATTACATTTTCCACAAACAAGAACACTGAGATTGAGTTTAAATAATCTGCTTGAAGCATATCCAGTATGGCAGTGAGCTCTGGCTTCAGGCATGCATCTGAAACATGTGTAGTCACCCTGGGCTGTATACTAATGTAAGCTTCTTGCTTGGTGCTATAAGTTGTAGGTTGAAGCTGGTCCCCAGCTTGGCACCATTGGAAGATGAGAGAGACTGTGGAGAAGTGGGTCCCTACCATGCAGTCTTCTGATCATTAGGGGTGGGCTCTTGAGGGGAATCTTAGGATCTTTTCCTTGTCCCCCTTCCTGCTTCCTGCCTGTAGTGAGGGTTTCGTCTCCCACCTGATCCTGCTGTGAGATGCCCTATTTCCACAAACAAGAGAGAGAATCATGAACTGAAACTATGAAGCTCTCAAATAAACCTTTCTTGTTTTGAAATTGGTTATTCAAATTTTGGGTATTTTGTTGCAGTACTAAAAATCTGATGGACACTTTGGCACCACATACTCATATGTAGCTAGTTCTGGTAATAGACTAAAAAAGTCTTTCCCCTAAAAACATGCATTGAGGATTTTTATGCTCTCTAACGCAGACTATGAGGAAGAGAAAGAACTCAAAGACTCTTGTAGAAAGAACTTTGTGCTCTGTAAGCAAGGTATTAGTTTTGAGGGGTGTGACACCCTTATGCCCTAGGTTAGCCTTCATGGTGGTTTCTGGCTATCCATATTGCTTGAAGAGTTATACAATTTTCTATTGTCTGTGACAAAGTTCCATTACTTGGATGGGTCAAAACAACTTATGTTCATTATTTCACATTTTCTTTTATTTCTTTTTTCATTATATTATTTATTTACTTTATAACCCAATCACAGCCCCTGCTCCCTCCTCTCCTCCCAGTCCCATCCTCCCATCTATCTCCTCAGAAAAGGAAAGGCTGACCCCCCAATAGGTACCAACCCATCTGGCCCATCAGGGCTCATCAGGACTAAGTGCACCCTCTCTCACTGAGGCCAGACAAGGCAGTCTGTCCAAGGGAAAGGGATACAAAGGCAGGCAACAGACTCCAAGGCAGTGACAACCTAGTTGTTGGGTGGGTGACACACAGGAAGACCAAGCTGCTCTTATAGGTTTTGGTCAAGCCTGTTGTCAGCTGTGAGCTAAGGTTGATCACCCACTAACTCTGACCAAGAAAAATACAAGTGGGATGCATTTTCTGTGGGTAGCAATCTGGGTACACCTTGCATGGATTCTCTGAACAGGGAGGTATAAGACTGCTTCTAGATATCAGTTGGAGCTTAGGGTCTTGTATGTATGAACTAGGCTTTGTGGGCTCGTTGATGGAATCCAGAAACTTGGTATTCTAAGGCTAAGGTCTTTGGCTTTACTGGTTACCCATAGTTCCCATATGTGGCTATCTCCACAGGAAGTTCACAGAGCAGCAGGAGCATCCTCCTGCTATCCTGGTTTCTCACTCTCCTCCAGCTCCAGCCATTCTAATTTAACCACAAGGGCTGATTTTACTCTTACTACATTCTGCAGATTGAAAGTAAGTGTAACTATGGAAAGGAGTTAACAAGAATTACCGGGGAGTGAGGAGTAGGTGGTGTCATTGGTTGAAGTCTGTTTCAGCATAGGAAAGTTCATAGTTGTAGAAAGCATTACCCAACTGACTGTATCAGACACAGGTTAAGTATTTGGAAAGGGAGAAAAATCATAATGGATCATGCATCATATGATGATTTGGAACTCCATTTGCGGGGTCTCTAAGCACTTTATTAAATGTGCTTCCTGATCACAGCCTGAGTTCCTTGCTTTCATGTAGTCTATTCCTAGCTTGTAGAATCTCTCCGTCCCCAAAAGACAGTGCAAAGAATGGGCCTTGAGAACTTGTTGCACCCCCACGGAGCATGCTCACATTCTCCAGGTTTTCTGCTTGACTCTGCAAGTGGTCCAAGCACAGCTGCACTGCAACTTGTGGGAGCGTCTTAGAAATGTTGAATCTTTGACCCATCTATATCTGATGGAGAAGACTAAATTTTGGGAAGACCTTGGGTGATTATGTTCATATGTATGCTGGTATTGGAAAGCACCACATAGTAGTACACATTAAACAACTCTACTTCCTTGGGGACTGCACCCCACTTGTATTTTTCTCTTGGCCAGAGTGAGTGGGTGCTTGACCTTAGCTCACAGCTGATAACAGACCCGACAAGAAACAGTAAGAGCACATTAAACTGCTTTGAATTAATATAACTCTCCTGGGTCAGACAAATTACATCCTTGGGGTACAGAAAGAATTTATAGCTGTGATTAGAGAGATGCTGGCAGTAATCTGAAGAATTGCAGGGAGCCAGCTAGGTGCCATTTCTTTTTCAAAGAAGGAAAAGGATGAATCCTGAAAATTACTGGGTAGAGAGCCTGACAGTAATTTCTACAAAATTCTGGGAGGAATTATTAAACAGGTAACTTGCCAGCTCCTAGAAATAGGGATTGTAATCACCAGGAATCATGCCAAATTAACCTCATTTGTTTTTCTTATAATACATTTCCAAGACTGCCAGGCCCAAGGAAAGCAGTGGATGTGATAGTCTGATTTTTCAGGTAGGTATTTACAAAGCTCCTAATGGCATACACACAGCTCATATGCAGAAATGTGATACCAATCATAATTTTAAATAAATTCATAGCGGGCTGAATTATTGTCTCCTCCAGGGTAAGTCAGAAATATTTGGAAGAAAGCAGTTTGATAGATGTTGAAGACTGAATTGGGTCCCTGTACCAGTCAGGGGTCTATTATAGAGGTTGGAAATCCTAGGAATGAAGAGAATACAAGATTTGAATGGGGATTTGATCTTATAGAATGTGAGATGGATAACATGAGAGGAAGCCAGGGGAAAAAAAAAAAAGATGTGAAGCGATGGGGAGTAAAGACAAACCGGGAGGTGGGGAACATAGTTTGGATCCCGCTGACTTGCTAACCTTCCAATTCTGACGCTACAGACATCTGCCAGAACAAAGAAGCTGAGAGAGCTGTATCCTGACAACCAGTGCATGCCAACAAGGCTGACCGGCAGATTCAGGATTGATATGTAGGTACAGAAAAAGGACTGCAGCTCTTGTCTTGGCTTCCAATTTACATACATTTCTTTGATGGCCAGTCTTATCCCACAACCACAATGGAAAGGAGTTATGGGAAATACATTTCCTTCTTAGTTGAGTTCGACACAGTTGAAAGGTCACACAGCAATAGAACTCTGTCCTTGGCCTTGCTTGGCTGAGTGATTAATAATGCAAAGCTTTGAAGGACAAGCATGTTGGGTTTGAGGATTCAATAGAAAATGCCAGCAAACTGGCTTCTCACTCAGCAAACATCCCTGTGGCTGAGAAAGGTCCTGTTCGCCAGGTTCAACGAATCAGTTTCCCTGCTTCTAATATCTTCCTATTACCTCTTATATATTTTCAGAGCATTTATTAGAGATTTTCTTCTTTACAAAACTTTGATTTATTCATGTTGAATGCAAGGTATATGTGAGTAAGGTCATTGGCCTGTTAGGGTCATTGCTCAAGCCACAGCAGTTAGAATAGACTAGCACATGGACAACGTGCTATAAATATTTATTGGTTGATATGTAACTAAATTTAATGAGTTACAAGAGTAACACTATTTATTGAGTGGTAAAATACCAACTCTCTAAGTAGAGAATGGAGGCTATCTAAATGAAGAATAATTCATGAGGGAAAATAGATTTGGGATTTTGTGAAGAGCAAGCACAAAGTGAAAATTTGGTTACTGGAAAATTAATGTGTATTTTACTTACATAGTAGAAACAAAGGAAATAATATGCATACCATGCTGTATAAAGATAAGGATAGCATATTTTAAGAGAAAAAGAATCATTGTGTCAGCAAGCCAAGGGAAAAGCACCGTATGAAGATCACATTAGCAAAAAGCATTGAACACCATTCAGTAGGCTTTTATGATAAACGTTCTCATCAAACTGTGAATGTAGAGTCATTCTGTCAGTTTGGTAATGAGAAGCTACAACCAACCCCCCTATCATTACCATCAATCAATCTCAGAGAAATGAAGTACTTTCCCCTTAAATAATATAACTGATAAAACTCTACTCTTAGAAATACTTATAGAAAGAACTTTTAATATTCAAACAATAACATTCAAACAATCTGATAATTTTAAAACAAATTAGCTAAATATATAAAGAAACATCTTATTAAAGAAGATATGGAGATGGAAAATAAACATAGAGGGTGATTAAAATATAATTTTAATCAGGGAATTTCATGGCCAAACACTAATGTAATACCACTATGGTTCTTATTAATGTGTCTAAAACCTAAGTAACAATACCAATTGATGGAGAGGATACAAAGCAATTGCTCTGCTAGCAGAAATTGTCCTCTGCTAGTAGAAAAGCAAAAATGGTAGAGACATGCTAGAAGACAGTTGGACAGTTTCTTATATAGAGAAACATTGCTATAGCATAATGATAACAATGGCTGCACTTTTGAGTCTTGTGAAGTTGATAGCAGCTGTCTTCATAATGTCCATAAGATTAGCAGTAATCAACATTCCTTCCATAGGTCAAGGGAAAATAAACATATACATTTATGCAATGGAGTGGAATATTTTCATCAATAAAAAGAAATTAAATAGGCATGAGGAACAGAGTTTAGATTCTAAGCTCTCATGTAAAATGTGGGCTTGGCAGTGCATTTCTGCAGTCCTGGTACAGGGCTGGAGAGGAGAGACAGACGCTTATCAAGGGTTCTCTAGTTAGCATGTGTATTCAAAATGGTGAGCTCCAGGTTTGGTGAAATAATCTTTCTTAAATAATATGTCAGAGAGCAATAGAAAAAAAAAAAACAACTCGTGTCCATATGTAGACCAGTGGTTCTCAACCTTCCTAAGGTTTAATATAGTTCCTCATGTTGTTGCGACCTCCAACCATAAAATTATTTTTGTTGCTACTTCATAACTATTATTTCGCTACTGTTGGGACTGTAGTGTAAATCTCTGTCTTAGATGACCCCTGTGAAAGGGTCATTTGATACCAAAAAGAGTCGCACATTGAAAACCACTGATCTAGACTCTATACATGTGTGCATAGGCAAACACACCTGCAAACATATATTCAAATACACACACACACACACACACACACACACACACGCGCGCGCACACACACACACCTCTAAACATATACTCTAACACACACACACACACATACACACACACACACAAACACACACACACACACACACTACATCTAGTAGAAATGGTTAATTTCAGATATAAGGGAAAAACATACACAATAAAATTAGGCCAAGCACCTTGTAGTACATGGAAGTGAAGCAATATTTGAATAAATCAGTAAGTTAATAAAAACAAAACAAAATCCTCACAATGCATTGTTATTTTTGAGAGATACAAGTGCCTAAAAACACCTGAGAGTAGCCCAGCATGAAATGATTTGACTTACAAAATAAAGTTTTAGGGGGTTGTTACCCAAAGTATGAAATGATGTTCACAGATTTTCTATACAAAATAAATGATTTGATATGTAAATGCATGAGAATAAAGACAAATATCCACGTGCAGCTCATGCAGATAAAATTTAAATAATATATGTGGATCCTCCATTCTCATGGACACAAAGCTTAGACATCCAGTTTTTAAATATGGGCTATGCAAAATGAATAGGCCTATCAATGAGAAGAGGCTGAAAAGGGATGGAGAGAATGAGTATGTTTACAGGGAGGGTACTTGACAGACATGTCACCAGGAGATCAAGTGTGGGGGGTCATGGTTATGCCATGGACTGCTTGTGTGTTGTGTGTCGATGAGACACACTATCTGTGGCACTCCTTCACCTGCCCTGGTCTAATCATAAAAATATATTCAGAGATGTATTCTACAAAATATTTGACAAGACTTGCCCTAAGTATCAAAGCTGTCAGAATTAAGGACAGTATGTGGGGCTGGGAAAATGGCTCAGAGGTCAAGAGTTCTTGCTTTGCCACATTGAAGACTGGAGTCTCGATACCAGCATCTACAGAACAAGTCAAAATTTGTTGAAAATGCTTGTCATCCCATCTTTGAGGGAGACAGACAGGAAGATCCAGTGGTTTACTGGTTTCCAGCAAAGCCAAGCAAATGTGAGTTCCAGATTCAGGGAGAAACTGCCTTAAGCATAGGCAGAGTATCACAGAAGACTACACTGCATATCTATTTGGTCTCCACATGTTTATGAGTATTCACTTACAGAAACACTGGTACAATTAAATAAATCAATAAAACAAATCCTTTAACATTAGAAACTCTCACTCATGCACAACCTGACGTGCTATCTAGATGGGGTCCTGAATATCAGGTCAAAAATTAAGTGAGGCTAGATAAAGGATGAATTTTAGTTAATAATAATGTGCCAGCACAGCCTCACTAACTGTGAGAATAATACTACACCAACATTATATGTTAATAATAAAGGAAATCATGTGCAGGCATCAGCAAATTTTGCCCAATGTTTGAAAAATTTTAAAGTCTACTTTTCCAACTTTTGAAAAAAGATGCATTAGAAAACAAGTGAGGGTATGTTTGGGAAGTAATTGTTACAAAATAGATGCAATTGAAGTTCTGCTACTTTAAAATGCACAGATGTCAAGTATGAAGGGATCAGACTTTAGTACAGTTTTGAGTGGTGAGACCAAGACAGACTGTTCACAATGATGAGGAAGCAGGTCAACACAGATTAAAAATATATGCTATCACTCATTAGAACTGTCCAGCTTGGAGTAACCTGCCTTTGGAGGAAGGTGGAACACTCCTTTTATGGATCCTCTGGCAGAGGCCGAAGAAATGTCATGGTGAATAAGATGATGAGGATGAGCCTGAAGGTGTCTTCTCAGCTGCTGTGAGCATCTGTGTAGCAGCCAGTTCTGCCATGGTTACATTGGTTCAGGTGGCTTGAGGCAGGCCTTAGCAGCTAGTTATTTTCTTATGACATCCAGATGGTATGTTTTTCTCTGATTGTCTTGAAATTACACAGTCTGAATAGAAAGCAAAATATAATTGTGGTGCATGGTGAGGGATGAAATCAAGAAAAGAAGCTTCAGACAATTTATCTGTCTGCACACACTTTTATCTCATAAGAGAATTAAATACAAGGAAGGGGGCTACAAAACCTAGGCATAAAGTAGCCCCCTGTGGTGGCTTGAATATTTGATATTATCATCTTGGTTTTAAATGCTGTCTGAAATTATGATGCTTGAGGCCATCTCCAGTGAGCAAGAGTGATTCTTGGAGGGTAGCAGCGCCATTATCTACAGCACCAGATGGCTCTTGCCCTCTAGAAAGCCAATCCCATTTCATCTCTTCTGGGGAAACAGAAACAGGAGGGATTTTGGTCCTTTTTCTCCTGGTACTACTGGTGATAGAGTGGTTCCTTGCTTATGGAAATTTAGGATCTTATATTTCCTTGTTACATAGTTCAATTTGGTGATATGTTCTTTAAAAAGTGGAGCTTCAGAAATAGATATGATTATGAAATCAAACAGGTCTCTAAAAAATATATTATACTGAAGCCCAGAAGATTTTCATACTGAAGTTCTTTCAGTAAAGAATGGTTAGTGAAGTAGATCTCATGTTAAGAAATAGCCTAGCAGTCTTGCAATATAAAGTAATATATGTGCATATTTGCATAGATGCATGTGAATATATGTTAAAAATAATAAACTGTATATCCAGTTAGACCTCTGTTGCTGTGTTAATATAAATAAGCATTTGGTCTGTAGAATATCTGTCATTCATAAGCCCTATATATTGCTTGGAAATAGTTTGCATGCATTAGTAAATAAATTACTTTTTTGTTGTTATCTTTTAGCAATGTTGGCCTTTTAGTTCCTCTGTAGCTAAGTGGGACTTTGAACTCTGATCCTCTTGCCTTTGTAGCCTAAATCCTGGGAGGTGTGCCGCCTCACTCAGCAATCAGCTAATATTTTAGAAGACCTATAATTTGGGTTTTATGTCTGTTCTAAAGTCACAGTAGCTTTGGATTTCTTTGCTGATATTAAGTTGCATCCAATGACTATTATGGAGTATGAACAGTACTACAGACTAGGAAGGTTCTTTTTCCTACTTCATCTGAGCACCATCAGGTACATCAGCTTAGTTTCCTCTACTGTAAAAGGAGCCTTAATTTTTACTGCCCAGTATCAGTCTTCAAAGTCATCCATATTGTAGTTCTTGAATGACATTTTCTCCACATGCTCCTATACTTAATACTTGGTTCTGTCTCCAAAAAATAAAGTGACACTATTTTTTGAGGTCCCAGGAACTTTCAAAGGTGGAGGGAGACTATTTTGAGGAAATAGTGCCCTGGAGGCCAGTCCTCCGAAGAATCTTGACATTGTCTCTTTCTTGTTTCCCAGCTACCTGTACATTATAAAGGGAAAACAGTGCCTCTGTCACAGGTGTGTGCTGCCAAACATTCTGTTCAAGTGCATGGAGCCAGTCAACCATGGATCACACACTCTCAAGCTGCATGCCCAAACAAACCTTTGCTCTTGTCAGAAAAGTAACAAACTCTGTCCTGAATTCACCCTCTGAGTAGAGCTATACTGCTAGATTCCATCTGTATGGTGTCAATTGTCATGATCCCAATTTTCCATGAGCCCTCCTCCTAGTTTCTTTGGCTAGATATTTTGCTTGTGTATATATATGTCTCTTTATGTAGATTATAAGTTCCTTTACTCCTGGGAACTATTGATTTCTTCATTTCTGTTCCTTCCTCTACTGTTGGCCACTGGACCTTTATTCTGCATTCAACCACTTATTAATGTTCATATATTCTTTAAGGATTACCTGAAGTGTGTCTTGTAAGAAATAGATTGCTCAGTTGGTATTAGTCAAGTCTCCACCACACTTTCCGTCATTCATCTTTGAGCTCTTCTTGCCTTCTTCGATGCCTCTGACTTCTTTACATGCACTGCACCCTCTGTTGTAAGGCCCTGAAGGACAGGGATCCTGTTCATCCCAGTGCAAGACCAGTATCTGCTTTTGTACACTGCAGATGCCTTAGAAGTTTAACTGAAAGAATACTCCCTAGGGGCTCCCAAAATAGCTTCAAAACTATCTCTTCTCTGTGACCCACAGATTTATATGCCATTGCAACTCATCTTTATTCTTGTAGCCATAGATCCATTATGTATATAACAGTTGAGTTTGTAATTAGGATCAAGCTTAACATAGCCAAAAAATTCCTGCATTTCCCCCTCATTAAGCTTTTTTATCTTGGTGAAAGTTGGTGTCATTTATAGTAATATGCAGGCTAGCACTGAAAAATCTTTATTTCTCTTTTCTTTATATTAAACATAAAATTTTTAATAGTTCTTGTCAGTTCACTCCAAAATATGGCTGGAGTCATCTCTACATTGCTGATTCAAGCTCCAATCCTAACTTACCTGTATCATGTTACTTCAATCTTACCCAAACCATAACCAGGACCTTAAAATTAACCCCCTTTCCTCTTTTATTGATCTTCTAAAATCTGTTCTCCTCACAGTATCAAGAAGTCTCTTAATGGCTTCTATTCACAACATAATGTGAATTGCTATCCACACCAACCAAGGCCCAGAGAACCTGAATTCTGGGTAACTTTGGCTTGCTGATGCCTTCTTTGTTCATAGTCCCACAGTGACTCTAGCCCAATTTCTGCTCCTCAAATTTGTAAAGCCAATTTCTTCTTGTCTTGGAATTGTGACCTTGATCCACTTCTCCTCCAGTAATCACAATTCTCTTTTTCTCTCTGTGTCCTACCCATGCAACTCTAAGAGTCCCACCCTGTGCCCAACCATTGGCTGCTGACATCTTTATTTGTGGGTCAAAAATCAACTGGGTACAAGGACCTTCAGCACCTGGACATGTAGATTCAAAGCATTAGCACCAATCTCCTACAGAAGAACCTTAGGAAAAAGGAAAGGAGGATTTACATTGGCTCACAGCAAGGACGCAAAGAAAGGCAAATGCAGATGCTTGGCTCTTTTTTTTGTGTTTAACTCAGTTCATAAGGTCCTGGGATATTTTGGCCCATATATTCCTTCCTATTGAAGACACTGTTATAAACACACACACACACACACACACACACACACACACACACACACACACTGATGTGTTTCTATAGTGATCACGAATCCAGGCAATCAATGAAGATTTGTCAACACCTTCTGTAATTTCATCTTCTTTATGGCTTTTGCTGGGTTTATGATGTTTCTACTTCAACCCTTTATGTTAGAGGGATAGAACAGGTCTTGGACACATCATCTG
This sequence comes from Mus pahari, assembly GCF_900095145.1. NCBI lineage: Eukaryota > Metazoa > Chordata > Mammalia > Rodentia > Muridae > Mus > Mus pahari. The sequence continues at coordinate 6,025,153 of NC_034609.1, forward strand.
CCTTAATCTTTGTATGACTATCAGATCCCCTAGTGCTGTCTCATTGGCACTTGGCCGGGTTCCTTGGGGTCACAATCTCTTGTTCTGTCTCTTCATGGCTGTTCTTTGGCTTGATTAGGAGTCTCTCACAGGCAGACACCACCTTGTGTCCTCACTGCCTTTCATAGGTCTTAGCACTGATCAGGTAAGCTCTGTGTTTTTTCCCTTTAACTCATGACTCCCTCTTTCCTCCATCCGTCTTTTTTCAGATGGAATTGCTTGTTAGTTGTAGGGAACTTAAATCCTATTAGAGCTTTTAAAACCGAGATTTGGGAATTGATGAGGCCTATAATTGGTAAAAGAAACTCTGACCTAAGGTGCTTGCCTAATGAAAGAATGTGGTAGGAGGGCAGTGGGAATAGTTTCAGTTAATAGAGGAGATGAAGATTTGATGCCCGGGGTGCCAGTTTATTAGGCAGGGAATCCAGCTATTAATTCACTGAAAAAATGATCTGTCAGAGATACTCATCTTCTGTCCCAGTTATGGGATAGGTAAAAGTATCTCAATAAATTACAGTCCTTTTACCTTTATTAACATTATTAAATTAAAATTTATCTGTATTATAAAATTTTAGAATAGATAGCAATATTAGAAACTCAATATTATTCAACCAAGAGCATGATCCAGGTTCCTTGGCAAACTCTAGTGACAATGATATGGAATTTGAAATTGTGATCACTAGAGTAGGAAGATGGAAAAGGGAAGCCATGGTGATTCTTGCATTTTGCATGAAGGTTTTGAACTAGCACACTGTATGTGTGTGTGTGTGTGTGTGTGTGTGTGTGTGTGTGCATGTATATGTATAAAGTATAATTAATACATGTTAGGCAAAACAACATGATGTAATCTATTTTTGATGTTTTTTATTTCTTACTACACATTAAGGCTTCTTAACCTGTTTCTTAGGCATTACATTTTGCCTAAGAAATTTTTACATGACTCTGGGTAGAAAGGGATATAAAATATTGAACAAGTTGAACATTTATTTGTAAAAATAACTCATCATAAAGCAATTCTCTGGTATCCATCATGTACTTTATGAATTTATTAAAGCAGGAAACAAATTTGCAAACTGATAAGGTGAGTTTGTGCATTTAGTTTACACAAGACTAAATATTGGCTGAAGATTTCATTCTGTGGGGCACAGAACATCTTCAACAGTTTAAAGGGCTAATCGGTATATATTTATTTTTCCAGTTTTATGTGTATGCGTAATACCCATGTGCATATACTTTCCTTTGCACATGTTTGGAAATATGCCTGCTGAGTGTGATTGCATGTGCCTGTCTGTGTGCATGCAGAAGTCGGAGGTTGATGCCGAGAATCCTCCTTGATCTCTTCTTGACCTTATTCACTGAGTCAAGGTCTCTCACTCAAACTTAGAGCTTGCTGATATGGCTACTTTTCTTACCAGCTTGCTCTGGGATCCTCTTCCTCTCTCTTTTGAGGATAGGGTTAAGACAGATTCACCATGCCTCCCAGGCATTAATGTGAACTCAGGCCCCACTCCCTAGTTTGGCTGATATTTTTATTTTGTAATTGGCAATGCTGAGCACATCATTTTGCATAAGCATGTGGTACAGAATGGCAAATGTATGTGTACTGGCTAGTTTTGTGTCAACTTGACACAGCTGAAGTTATCACAGAGAAAGGAGCTTCAGTTGGGAAAATGCCTCCATGAGATCCAGCTGTAAGGCATTTTCTCAATTAGTGATCAAGGGGGGAGGTCCCCTTATGGGTGGTGCCATCTCTGGGCTGGTAGTCTTGGGTTCTATAAGAGAGCAGGCTGAGCAAGCCAAGGGAAGCAAGCCAGTAAAGAACATCCCTCCATGGCCTCTGTATCAGCTCCTGCTTTCTGACCTGCTTGAGTTCCAGTCCTGACTTCCTTTGGTGATAAACAGAAATGTGGAAAATGTAAGCAGAATAAACCCTTTCCTCCCCAACGGCTTCTTGGTCATGATGTTTGTGCAGGAATAGAAACCCTGACTAAGACAGTATGTTTATGGTCATTTCAGAAATTGTTTGAAATTCTCTTCTAATCTTAGGCCAAAATTCATTGAACAGTTTCTTATGAAACTCAGGTTGGCAACTGAGAAATCAATTTTTAAAATAAAACATTCTCAGAAACCATAACTCAAACATTTGCTCTCTGGAATTAAGCCATTATGTTTCTGCAAGAGCTAAAAGCTTTGTATGCACAGTGAAAACACTGAAATCCATAACTTACAACAGTATCAAATCTGAGCTGTGGTGTTTAAGGCAAAGTTTGCTTATGCCATATAGCATGGAATTAAAACAAGTGCCAGGCAAAGCATGTATACCCTATGTTCAAAGCAGAGACTGTGATGGCTTTGTGTGATGTGTCTGAGGTCAGCGCCACCCAGCACATCTTCATCATTACATGTTTGCTTTTTAATTCACTTTGGCCATCACATATTCAGAAGCCTTTCAGTGTTGCCAAGTGTTACACAAGCCCCACACTCACTAATGTGATTTCCATAGGGGGTCATGACACATAGATTAAAAATCTAGGGCATACTTCACACAATATTTTAAGGACATAGTTCAAAGAGCTAAATGAGCAAAGTTCATTCTTAAAGATTTGTCATTTCCTTTAAGTCTTACCTCCCCCCTTGCTGTCCATCTCTTCTTTGTGCAATGCTAGACCCACTGATGACTTCTGATCACAAGGAGAAATCACTCTTTCTGTTTTTTTGTTTGTTTGTTTGTATGTATGTTTGTTTGTTTTTTCCGAGACAGGATTTCTCTGTATAGCCCTGGCTGTCCTGGAATTCACTCTGTAGACCAGGCTGGCCTCAAACTCAGAAATCCACCTGCCTTTGCCTCCCAAGTGCTTGGATTAAAGGCATGCACCACCACCGCCAGGCTAAATCATTCTTTCTGTCTTGTCCTTGGCCAAAGCACTTCAAATGACTTCATTCCTTTGTCATCCACACACCCATTTCCTTAGTGCCTTCCTGCTAACTAAATTAATGAAGGAAAACAGAAGTTTGTCAATGAGTAATAACACTTCAGTGTTGGATCCAGTGGTATTTGCACTTTTAAAACAAAATTTCCTGAAGAGAACAGTATTTCAAAAGTAATAAATTATGAGCAGTCGAATTATAGACATAACATTAATCCACATCATATTATAAAACACCCAAGTGCCATTGCCCAGGTATCTGCCACAATGGTGATGTAATAAATTAGTGGAGTTCAAAAGCAGTTCAAGTAACTTTGGTAGATTTTTAAAACACCACAACTGTATTTATTAAAGTCAACTTCCAGTTTGAAATCCAGTATGTGCAGTGCCTTTGAGAACATCATGGTGCCTCTCTGAATCTTTTTTCACCTAACCTGGACCAATTCCCTCAGTTTACAATGGAAACAAACCACATTGTTGCAGGCTTGAAAAATCCCTCAAAGTCAACAAACCCAAAACAAAGTCACCATTTTCTTCCTAACTTTCATCCTTTTCTGTGATCACAAAGGACTTGGACTATGGTAGTAGCCTCTCTCACTGCCTCTTCTCAGTGATCACTAAGGACCCGGATTATAGTAGCAGTCTCCCTGTTAGTTTCATTATCACTGAGAACGAGTTCTTCAGAACAATCTCAAGGAGGGAAGGTTACTTCTGGACTGTGGTCTCAGATGTTTCATTGCGTGGATGCTTCATACCATGTAGTTGTATAAGAACATTACAGAGGATATGTAAGACAGAAGGAAGACTTTCTTTACTTTGTGATTTTCTGGAAGCAAAGAGAGTGAAAAGAGAAAGAGACCCAAGTGATATGGATATACACTAAGAACATATTCATGCCAGGCAGTGGTGGTACATGCCTTTAATCCCAGCACTTGGGAGGCAGGCGGATCTCTGAGTTCGAGGCCAGCCTGGCCTACAGAGTGAGTTCCAGGACAGCCAGGACTACACAGAGAAACCCTGTCTCGAAAAACCTAAAAAATAAAAAAAATAAAGAACATATTCCTTTCCTTTGGGAAGTTATACTTTCTAAAGTTTCCTGAATATTCTGAAATAACAACACCAAAGAGTTGAATATACATACAGACCTGTGAGGGACATTTTGCATTCAAACATAAGAGCTTCCAGAGTTCTTTACCAAGTCATTCCCAGACTTCCACCAAGTTCATGAAATAGTAATCCTCCCATTGTATCTGTTTCTAGAATTCAGTTCAAACTAAGGCAAATACATCACTGTCCCTTTTATGATTATGCCTACATCTCTTCATGATAGAGCTCTATTGTCTGACTGTTCCCATAGGACCCTGGAACCCTTTGTTGTTGTCTCAAACCCCATGTTTGTTCTTTCTCTGATTACTTCCCCTACTCTATTACTGTACACTTGTCAAGGATCTATGCAGACTCCCTATCTGCTAAGAAACCTAGTTTCCATGTTCTCTGTGTAGACTAGGTTGCTTTTTACTTTCTGTAGCATTTCAACCTAGTGTACATATTTCTCATCACCTTTAGACGTGGTTGACCAATGCTTCTTTATTGCCTATTGAAGTCTGGAAAGATATTCAGAGCAATCTATTATTTATCTTCTCATTTATTTATTATTTAATTTAGAATCTCATGCTATAGTACTCAAGTACTTTTAATATTTATTGTCTGATGGACAATAAATATTAAAAGAATAATAATCAGTAATAACCTATAATGACCTCTTAGTCTTTGACAGTTTTATCCCAATTCCAGGAATCCATTTATTCAGCTTCTACAAGCTAGTGGCTAATGCTTCCAGTGTTCTATGTTATAGTGCTTGACTTGACTTCGATTGTGGTCATTGCTCTGGCAGACAATTTTGTGATAGTGTAGACTCATGCCGAGTAACTTACTTCAAATGTACTGTAAATCAGTTTGCTTCTTCTCCCAGTCTCTCTCCAAAGTATCAGGAAGTCACTAGATCTGTTGTCAGCTTAGTACAAATTGAACGGGGCTTAGCATCTCTGGCCAGCCTTCAAACATGGGTAAAGAGAGCTGGTAAGAACATTCTCCACCCTTCACTCTTTGGATAGACAATTTTGTAAGGCCAACTCAGAGACCTTGGCTGACTCAAGCTTCCAATGCTCGTAGAAGTGATGGTTGTAATTTTGGTTTGTTTAGCTGCCTCACTCTTGTGACCTTTGATTTTTTTTTCCCTAGAGGCATCTATCAAATAAACTTGAAGGTAGTCTCCCAGTTTATTTTGGAGAAATTCAAATTATAGATGCTCACTGTCCCCATTGTGTTAGAAACAGGTACAGGGAACTAAGAACCTTACATAAGCTCCTTTCCTTGGATGGTGAAACAGGCTAGATTCAAATTCAAAGAGCCTGGTTGCAGACCCATGTCCATGATCATGCTGCCAAACTGATGATGGTAAAAGACTTAGGAAACTAACTTCCAGCTACAAAGCTTCCTGTCATTTTGTGTTTACAACTTGTCTTGATGGAAAAATGAAATGCTGTGCATTTGGACGCAAGGCTATATTCTTTCTTACATCCTTCGTATTTCAGGTCTCTCTGTCCTTCCTAGGAGAAGCTCAGTATAGATTAATAAACAAATATTGACGTGCTGTGCCTTTTCATTCTAAAGGATCCATTGTAAGACTTCCCGGCTGATGTATGCATCATAGAGTTTCCTCGGATTCCTCATGGATCTGTTGTTCTCAGGGTAGATGATAGTTGACAGTGTGGATGGATGCTAAGCATTTCAATAACATTCCACATACCAGTGTCACCAGAAATAGAACCTAATAAGATGTTATGACCCTGAGAAACCCTACAGTGTAAACCAGGTCTCGTTTTTCTTATATGTATAATGAAGAGTTTGAGTTAAAGTGGACGCTTGAACTTGTTTGAAAGCTTAGAGCCCATTAGAATCTATGCTCTGCCCTGATCTCTCTTTTTTTCACATAAAGTGCACACATGGAAAACCATGTATCTCGTATGATTTCAGGGTTCTTTGTCCTCTCTGGTCCCTGTGGACATGCCTCCAGGTTCTTTTTCAGCCCCAGTCTTTTATAGTTTTAGGTGAATGCATATCCACCAAACTCTTCTTGTGGAAGACTTTTCTATGTGAAATGTCTGTTCCTATTGCTAACTACCAGACTCACTGCGAGTCTATTATTTGATAAATATCTGTGTGATATTTAAACAAATATTAGGGATAATAACAAACATTTTTATCTACTTGCACCTTATTCTGAAGGTATTCTATTTAAATATTCTTTAAGCTATGGTGGTGAGAGATGTATATACAGTGATTGGGGTTATACCTTAAAATAATTTTTGTCATTTAATATAAATGAAATTAAAATTAATAATACAATGATAGTTTAAATGAGTAAGTTTTCCCATATATGTCTATTACTGATTCTATAGTTTATAATTAATGTGTTTGTGCAAATGTTATTGTACTCTGGACTTTTTGATTGGATACAATATTATTCAATATTTCTATTTCGTTTGGCAAGAAGAAAAATGTTAAATGGGAGTCTAATGGGCTGGAAAAAAACCAACATACCAAATTCAGATGAACTAATGTGCTTACTGATAGAAATGTAACAGCTTGTTCACTGGAAAAGAACAGTGGGTTTGATTTACTTTATACTGAATTTTGATAAAAACCAGTAGCTTTTTGGTGACAGTTTCCTGTAAAAATTTTATGAGCTGAATTTTTGGCTTATAAAAGAGAGAATTGATAATGGGAAAAATATTGCTCAGTTGTAATCCATGTTAGAATAAAAGAAAGACTACGTCATACTGTATGAACATACAGGTGCAGCAGATGATTCTCTTAGGATTGATAGAAACTATACATGTATTTTATTTTAATCAATTGTCTTTCCAATGAATTTTTATCTCATGTGGCTGGAGGAGAGTGACAGGAATCATCTAGTTTGATTTATTATGGAACCCCAAGTAGCTGAGGCTGACCTCAAGCTCTTTATGTAGCTGAGGATGGTCTTAACCATATTATTCTCCTGCCTCCACTTCCTGAGTGCTTGGATTACAGTCATATTCCAACATATATTTTTTTGTGGTTCTAGGGATGTAACTTTGTGCATATTAGGAATGCTCTTTACCAAGGCAACTATAGCCTTAGTTCAAATTCATCTATTCTGATTTCATGGGCCACTTCCTGTTATATATTAATTCTTTATCATAACCCTCTTTCCAAATATTACCAAAGTGCTTGGTCCACTCTGACATTTTTGTCCAGGAGACTGCATTCTGATGTGATCTGTACTTTCATTTGAAGGCTCAGATGTTTCTCAAGGGTCCATGACTTTGAAGGTTGTTTGATTTTATCACAGATTTGGGTTTTTAGCTTCATCCATCCACCCTTGTTTAAACCACAAGTTCCTATAGACCCCCACATGCCTCACTGGCCTCTCCAACCACACAGATAGCTAAGTAAACTTTACTACTTGATTCCTTTGTTAATTTTAATTGAGGCTCACTCTACTATTAGCTGCCTCCACCATTAAGAAACCGTGTTTTGTTGCTGAAATCTATGAAACCGAGTACCGTGTTCTCCCTATTGAGCAATGTTCTCACTGTGGCTTTGATTTCTTATTGGCTATCTGGATGATTTCTAAAAGTAGTTGTTTCACATCAAAAGACTTGAGTATCTACCTACTCCTAGTCTATATGACAGGCTGAGAGGGTGGTCCTTGTTTGTTTCTTGATCTAGTGGGTTTTTGCTTCTTTTGGATTTCTCTCACCATGTCAACCATGTTGACTATGTCTAAGGTATTGGTCTCACATTGGAGCTAAGATCCGGTCTTACTCCTATGCTTTGACCCACCTCTATGCTCTACCCACATCCGTATGCTCTAGCAGGTACGTTGTTTGGTTTCTTTAAGTTCCTTAGGGAACTTGTCATCATTTATGATGAGAGATGGTTTTATAGTGAAGATATCCTTAGGGATGTACACTGCCCTCTCTCTGGAGCATGTACTAAGCAGTGATGACTACTCTTAGGTCTGCCTTACTCCTGCAGCAGGAGCTTTTTCTTTGTGCTTTGTTAAAATAACTTGATTCGGTTCACAGAGTGGGAACTCATGATCATCAGAGCTCAAACTAAGTTATTTTTTTTTTTTTTTTTTGGTTTGAAGGTTTGAAAGAAACTATAACATCAACAACTTCTTTGATGTCAGCCCAGTGTGGTGCTGTGCCAGCTACTTTCTGGCAGTTGTCTTGAATGTTTTGCTACTATATAAAGCAAAAAAAAATGACCTTAGGGAATTTCAGTATCTGTTTGATGTATATGTTCATTTATATACTTTTAAGGAATCACTTTGAAAGAGTCCTGAAATGAATCTAATGATTTTGGTAAGAAGAGCATTTATTGCCTATGTGTGTGTGTGTGTGTGTGTGCCTTTAATAAGTGCTTATTAAATAGTTTATAGTTTGGGTGCAAATTATGTATTTTTACATATTCAATTTTGTCTGACACTAAAAAGAGAGCTTTAGAATACCTTGAAAACATGTTAGAATGTTCTTAGAAAGTAAAATAAAATTATGCTCTCACAAATTAAATCATAAAATTAGCATTTTTCATTACTTTTGAACTGGAAATAAGGCATCTTAAAAATGAATAAGCTCAAAGAATTTCAAACAGCCAAAAGAGTACTTAGGATATTGTAAGTATATTTCATTATTAATTTCCTGCAGAACTTTGTATTCCTTTTTTATAAAACCTTAAGTAACTTCATTTGTCTTGATTGCTTACATTGTTTCTTTGTTGATTTTTGCTTTTATGTTCAAATCTTCTCTTTGCTAAACAAAACATATGGCCTTCTTTTTCAAAAAATCCCTCACTTCAGCAAAGTGCAAACATAGCAGCTGAATGTTAGATTATAATATCCCTTTTCACTTGGTGGTGCAGCTAGTATAATGACTTGTAGTAACCAGTGTCCTGCCCTTTACCATAGTATCTCTTGCTCTTCTTTACAAAGAGAACAACTGAAAAATTGAAATAGTCATGGCTTCTAAATTCTTAGGATATTAGTTCACAACTCTTAAGCTTGCTTTCCCCTCTTAATCATGTGTTAGTTTCTCTGGTAAAACTTTTCTATCTGGATGCCACAGGATAATGCCTTGTCAATTTTGTGCTAAAGGGAGAAATATGCACAATATATATTTGATATTTCTCTTAAGCTATTTTTATTTTGTCTTACAGAATTATGAAAATCCTAGTGATATTATAGAATTGTGAAAAGCTTTTGCTAGCACCAACAAATTGATATAATTTGAAAAACATTTACTTAATTATAGGTTATTATGCAATTTTCAGAATATTTATTCAATGTTTAAGATAAGACAGTTTTGAGCAGTTAGAAATGGATGCTTATAAACTTGTAATGATTTCTATTAAATAGATGTATTTATTCATTGCTACTACTGTAACAGAATTTCTTAAACTGAGTGTATTAATAAATAAGAGAGGTTTACTTCTTATGATTAAGGAAGCTAGGAAGTCCAAGGTCAGAAGCAGATTTGATGTTTAGTGTGAACTGTTGTCTGTTACAGGATGATGGATCCCTGTTGCTGGGGCTCATACAGCAGAAGATATAAAGACAAAAAGGCATCTTTCCAATTCTTTCATAAAACCATTAATCTCATTCATGGCCGTGCTGCCCTTGTATCTTAATCACCTCTTAAAGGTCATGCTACTTAATACTGTCACATTGACAATTTTTAACATATGATTTGAGATGTGGAACCCATTCAGGTCACAGCAGTCACATGGCTAGAAGCCAACATTCCATTCTTGCTGTCACTTTCTTTTCTGTCTTGCACAACTTTTTTTGGGTGTATGACATGGATTCCATGGCACATACTCATTACATTTAACTGCATTGATAAAGGATTAGGTACTTGCTACTCTATGTGTATTAGGGTAATATACAGCAATGAGGCAAATTATAAAAATATCTTTTTCTTCACCAGATGTTTTCTTGGAGGCTTACTGTTAATTTACCCTTTCTAGATCTTTCTAAACTCTATCTGTATGGTTGAACTCAGCTGTTCTGGCTCAAAACTCTTCTCTAAGCTGACTGTTTCAAACTGATTTCTCTTGGCTTCTGACTGAATTTTTCTGCTTAGCCTCAAACTAACTGTCACTGTTCTGATCTTCTGACTGTCTCATTCTCTGGCTCATTCTGTCTTCATCTGCAAGCTGTCTGTAAAGCTGTCCTGGTGAAACTGCCTCCCCCCTGTGCTGCTCTCCCATAGACTTTCTTTCCTGGGCTCTTTTCCAGAGAACTGGGCATATCCTATCTCTGCTTCTTTCTGTCCTTTCTCTGATTCATCATTTGTCTGCCCCTCAATTAGATGCCACTTTTAAACATGGCTGCTTCCTTTTACAAACTAACCCTACCTTCTTTGGAATTAAAGGTGTGTACAAAGTGTGTGTCTGTATTCTAGCCAGAGGGATTAAAGGTGTGTCTTTACTAACCAGTAACCCCTGAGCTCATGTCTCTAGCTGCATATGTAGCAGAAGATGGCCTAATCGGCCATCATTGGGAAGAGAGGCCCCTTGGTCTTATAAACTTTATATGCCCCAGTACAGGGGAATGCCAGGGCCAAGTAGTGGGAGTGGGTAGGTTGGGGAGCAGGGGTGGGGGGGTATAGGGAACTTTCGGGATAGCATTTGAAATGTAAATAAAGAAAATAATAATAAATAAAAAAAATTTCTATCAAAAAAAAAAAAAAAAAAAGGTGTGTCATTCCTGCTGGATCACACAAACCTAAAAGTTCTTCAGGTGTGTGATCCCTTCCCAGAGTAGCCATGTTGGGGTTTAAAATTCTCTACAGTAGATATATACAAGTCAGGCAGAGAAAATCCATGGAAAAGTAATTTAGATTATTGAAAAATGCTTCTTGAGATTACCTTATCATGATGTGTCACCAACCTGCTTTAACCAAAGTTATTATTTTTGGAAAAATTTGCACTACTGAATAAACTTACCTCACAAGAAAATGGTGATATCTATGTATCACTATACTGAAAATATTTTTATTGCTAACATGACTTATCTTCCCAAGGATTTTTTTCTTGACTTTAGAAAACTTCATGTGTATGTTTATATTTGTATGAAGGAAACAGGAGATCTACTTGGAGAAATGACATGTCTATGGTAATGTGAGTTTAGACTTCCTCACTCCAGTTTCAACCAGAGTGTTCCCTGGAACTCTGCAATATCTGAAGTGATTTCAGAATGGTAAGAGATGTATATGAGAGTCAAGGCATAACAGACAGGTGGAGCAAAATCAAATGGATGATATTTGGATGAAAATTTCCAAAATTTATTAGGTTTTAAAGATCTTTCACATCAAAAACTATAGTAATGCCTACTATGGAATACAAAATAGTAATCTGAACTATATTACTATAACTACTTGGCGACACAGCATCATTTTGTTGTTGTTGTTGTTGTTGTTGTTGTTTGTTTTTGTTTTTGGCATTCCCCCAACCTTTTTTTTTTTTTACTTTATTGGATATTTTCTTTATTTACATTTCAAATGTTATTCCCTTTCCTGGTTTGTCCACTGAAAATCCCCTCCCTCTATCCCATCCTGCCTCCCCCTGCTCACCAACCTACCATTTTTATTTCCTGGTCCTGGCATTCCCCTAACAGGGACATAGAGCCTTCACAAAACCAAGGGCCTCTCCTCCTATTGATGACTGGTTAGGCCATCCTCTGCTACACATGCAGCTAGAGCCATGAGTCCCACCATGTGTAATCTTTGGTTGGTGGTTTAGTCCCTGGGAGCTCTGGGGGTACTGGATGGTTCATATTGTTGTTCCTCCTATGNGGCTGCAAACCACCTCAACTCCTTGAGTCCTTTCTCTAGCTCCTTCATTTGGTACCCTGTGCTCAGTCCCATGAATAGCTGTGAACATCCACTTCTGTATTTGTCAGGCACTGGCTGAGCCTCTCAGGAGACAGCTAGATCAGGATCCTATCAGTAAGCTCTTGTTGGCAACCACAATAGTGTCTGGGTTTGGTGATTGTATATGGGATGGATCACCAGTTGGGGCAGTCTCTGGATGGTCATTTCTTGAGTGCGTATTCCATAATTTGTCTCTGTAACTCCTTCCATGGGTGTTTTGTTCCCCCTTCTAAAAAGGATCAAAGTATCTACACTTTGATCTTCCTTTTTCTTGTGTTTCATGTGGTTTGTGAATTGTATCTTGAGTATTCCAAGCTTCTGGGCTAATATCCACTTATCAGTGAGTGCATATCATGTGTGTTCTTTTGTGACTGGGTTACCTCACTCAGGATGATATCCTCCAGATCCATCCATTTGCCTAAGTATTTCATGAGTTCATTGTTTTTAATAGCTGAGTAGTACTCCATTGTGTAAATGTACCACATTTTCTGTATCCATTGCTCTGTTGAGGGACATCTGGGTTCTTTTCTGCTTCTGTCTATTATAAATAAGGCTGCTATGAACAAAGTAGAGGATGGATGCTTATTACATGTTGGAGCATCTTCTGGGTATATGCCAAGGAGTGGCATTGCTGGATGTTCCAGTAGTACTATGTCCAATTTTCTGAGGAACCACCAAACTGAATTCCAGAGTGGTTGTACCAGCTTGCAATCCCACCAGCAATGGAGGGGTGCTCTTCTTTCTCCACATCCTTGCCAGCATTTGTTGTCACCTGAGTTTTTAATCTTAGCCATTCTGACTGGCGTGAGGTGGAATCTCAGGGTTGTTTTGAATTGCATTTGCCTGATGACTAAGGATGTTGAACATTTCTTTAGGTGCTAGTCAACCATTCAGTATTCCTCAGTTGAGAATTCTTTGTTTAGATCTGTACCCCATTTTTCAATAGGGTTATTTGGTTCTCTAGAGTCTAATCTCTTGGGTTCTTTGTATATGTTGCATATTAGCCCTCTATGGGATGTAGGATTGGTAAAGATCTTTTCCCAATCTGTTCATTGCCTTTTTGTCTCATTGATTGTATTCTTTGCCTTACCAAAGCTTTGAAATTTTATGAGATCCCATTTGCTGTAAGATTCTTAATCTTATTCATTAGGGGCTCTGTGTTCGATCCAATAGATGACTGTGAGCGTCCACTTCTGTATTTGTCAGGCACTGGCATAGCCTCACAATAGAGAGATATGTCAGGGTCCTGTCAGCAAAATCTTTCTTGCTTATGCAATAGTATCTGGGTTTTGTGGTTGTATATGGGATGAATGCCCAGGTGGGGCAGTCTCTGGATGGTCCTTCCTTCCAGAGAGAATGTTTTCAACACCAAAGAGCTATCTCCTTCATTAGAAATATGTTTGATTAGAATATGTTTCTGTATATTTGTGAACATTGGCACTTGTGCACTTAGAAACTCTTCTGAGAGATTTTGGTTTGTGGGATTTGGCTTTACTTATCTGTGATAAAACATCATTAAAAATGTAGTAATATCAAGAGTTTCTGATTTGCTTTTCCCAGAGCAGACAAAGGAATTTTATTATTTAATTTTTGAGGCGACATCTCAAGCAACAGAAGCTCACCATGCAGCCAACACTGACACTGAATTTCTGGTCTCTACTTGCTGAGTGTTGGAGTTATTGTCATGCATCACTGGGGCAAAGACCATATTTTCAGCTTTGTGCAGGCTGGACAGCCATTCCAGCATTTGAGCTATGTGCCCAGCCCTAATTAGAGGTCTGCTTCACTAACACTCTGCCTTGTGCTCCTTGGTGAGCGAATTCGATCTTAGCACATTCCTTTGTTTTGCTTGTGTCTAGCATAATTTCTCTATGGGATTTGTTATCAGAAACATTCTTTCTACACTGGAGACTGTACTCCTGGCTTTGCACATGCTCGTCAAATACTGTAACATTGAATTACATCTCAAATCCTTATAATAAAGTTGTTTACGTGTGTATGTGTGTATGTGAAAAATATCAGTAAAGATTATGAGGCAAGTCTAGTTGTGATACAAATGACCTTTGTGGCCCTAAAGAAATCATTTAAATTCTTTGTTACTTTCAACTGTTTTATTTAGTCAAAATGCATTATCTTCATTGTATGAGTCTACATTCAACTTTGGATGGATGTTTAAGGAGACACTTTCAAAATTTGGCGGGGGAAACAAGACACATTAAAAATTGTTATTAGGCAAGTTACGGTAAACACTATTCTTATTGCCCAGGCTGTTGTCTCTTGCAACATGCTCAATAAACTTACTTTTAAAAATCATATTTCACATGTATGATTGTGAATATAATGAGTGAATATAAATGCTGTGAGATACCTCAAGATGGAGAATTTGACTTGACTTAGAGTCTTCAAAAGTTTAAGTGGATTCTGACTATCCTGGAGTATGCTTGCGTTTAGAAAGAAGTGGAGACAAGAAGAAACAGTATTGGGACTGAGGAAAAAACCTTCTGTTGAAGCCTCATTGGCAGGAGTCTGTGGGCCTGGAGAGAAAAGTAACTTCAGCTTAAGTGACTTGAAAGTTGCCATGAAATGTAAGTGGGAATTTTAGATGGTGACAGATTATAAAAGACCCAAGTACAAAAAGAGCCTTACACTTACTTTGTAGACTTTGAGAACTCACTGAATTTGTAGCCTTGAAAAAACATGGTTTCAAGCAGTATCTCTCCCTATTTCTCTCCTCTATATCTTTGTCTCTGTCTCTGTATTGTAGTGTCTGTGTGTCTCTCTCTGTGTTTGTCAGTCTGTCTATCTCAGTCCATCCTTTTTATCTTCCCCTGTACCTTCACATTAGGTCCTTACATATGCTAGGCAAGTGCTTTACAATCAAATCATACTGTGTCCCAGATTTCTTTTCACTTTTTATTATAAGACAAGCTCTCTATAAGTTACCCCACCTAACCTTGAACTGACACTGTAGCTATTTAGGCCTTGGCAATCCCATTGTAACTGGGATTCAGGCCTATGACACCAGGCCTGGTCCATTTATGGGGCTTAAAAGTAGTTTAGCCAGAGCCTAAGAAACTTGATTTCTTGATCTACAAACCCTGTGAAAAGTCGTCTGTTTATTTTGGGTTGCTGTGTGGATTAGGAATATGAAACAAGGAGTGTCTGGCACTGCTGCTGCTCACTATGCAGTAGTGGTTGTTACATATGCCATAGACATAAATACGTGAGTCCAGTGGATGCTTCCTCCCTGGTTTGCTCGATCTCAGAATTAAAGCAGCCTTCAAGGTATTCTGGTCCATCCTCTGTTGGAAGCAAGTGTTCCCTTCATAGCCCTTCTGGTTTTATTTCTTTTTATCATCTAGCCTCCAGGGGAATTGCAGTTATGAGAAAATTTACCATTTTTCCAGGAACAGACATTTCCATGGCTGAACATTTAATGGCTTGAAAAGTGTTTTATGTATTGCTCTGGGTTGTCTTGTCAGTTCCACAGATTAGTTCTCTCTGCCTTTATTTCAGAGCTATCAAATGACAGTTCCTTCTTCACAATCAGACCTTACACATCGAACGAGAAGATGCGATTTCTTTCTTGGGTTCCCCTGAGTCCTTTTCTTCTTAGACTAAGCATTTCCCTCCCATAACCTGACACAATCACACAGCTCCTCACATACCAATTTCTTTGGCTGCAATCTGACTTTAGGTTTCAGAACTGTGGCTTCCAGAGCTTAGTGATGCCACACTGCTAAGATATATTCAGAGGCAAACTCAGTAAGTTTTGTTGGATCTAGATTCTAGACAAGTGTCAATTTCACCATGGAATTTTACAAAGTGGATAAAGCCAGGTCTAAATTCCAGCTCTTGACATTATTAGATACCTACAGAAATGGGAAGGAACATTATTCACCACTGTAAGAAATATAACATGTTGGAAGATACTATGCCAGGTTTCACTATAAGACCTTTCAATTTATCTAAGTTAACTGAAAGTTTACATCCACATGCAAACCTGCCCAGGGATGCTTACAGCAGATTTATTCACAATTCTCCCAACTTGGAAACATTTTGGTCACATTAAGAGCAAGTAAATATACAATGGTAAATCCCAACTACAAGTTGTGATTCAGTGCTAAAGAGAAGTGACTAGCAACAGAGGAATGGATACAGAAAATGTAGTACATTTACACAATGGAGTACTACTCAGCTATTAAAAACAATGAATTTGTGAAATTCTTAGGCAAATGGATGTATCTGGAGGATATCATCCTGAGTGAGGTAACCCAATCACAAAAGAACTCACTTGATATGTACTCACTGATAAGTGGATATTAGCCCAGAAACCTAGAATACACAAGTTACAATCTCCAAAACACAAGAAAATCAAGAAGAAGGAAGACCAACACATGGCTACTTCATTCCTCCCCAGGAACTTTATGGGGGACTCAGACCCATAAGAGAACTGGCCCATCTGGGAAGTCTATAGACTATACAGTTCCATATCTATTCTAGAAAAGGTAAAGGTATGTAGACAGTAGAAAGATTCTTGGTGACTTCAGAGGGAGGTAAGGATAAATAGTGAAATCATGGGATTTTGAGGATAATGAACAATGAGTTCTGTACAACAGTGTAATGATTGATACTTGTTTTACAAATATCAAACAAGAAAGTGCACATGTGTATACACATAAAAAAAACAGTAAGTATTAATGTGCACTACCACCTTTGTTTGACAATGATGTGCCCATGTAAACATCTGGCAGAGCAAATGCACGATCAGTGTAGGCTTGGGAGCATTCACATTGGATGGTTGATAATGGGGGGCATAATTTTCTTGTGAGGGACAAAGAGGCCTGTGAGAATTCTATGTACTTTTCATTTAAGTTTCTGGGAACCCAAAATGACTTAAAAAATAATAAAATATACTAATTAATCTGCTTTTAAAGTCTCCACAT
Organism: Mus pahari; assembly: GCF_900095145.1. NCBI lineage: Eukaryota > Metazoa > Chordata > Mammalia > Rodentia > Muridae > Mus > Mus pahari. The sequence continues at coordinate 6,042,049 of NC_034609.1, forward strand.
TAAATTTAGTATTTAGGTAAGCCACAAAATTTTACTACAGAGAAAATATTTATGACAATTCTGGTGGACAATTCATTCTGCTTCCAGTGCAGGAGAAGTTACAACTATTAGGGCTTCTTGTTAGAGCTTTACCAACATATATAGGACATTTCCAAAGATACAAACCTCTGACTTTGTTTGTTCTTTTATTATTTTCACCTTGGCCATTTCTGATTATCATTTGTGCATGCTCACCTGATTCATTCAGAGTACCCGAAGGTGTCATTTATTCTGGGTAGAGATTCCAGAGTGATAGATTTAGCAAAAGCTGTAGCTTTGGGTCTGTACCCTATTTATCACTACCCTTCCCTGGTGAGGATTCTGTGTTGCTCTCGCTCCTTTATATTTGATATGCCTTTTAGTTTGCCTTTGAATCGCCTTTCATTTTTCCAAGCTCCATCACTTGCTTATAGAACCAGAAGCTGTCAGGGAACGGCCTTGGGACAGGCCATGTGGGAAGAAACTTCCTTCCCTTGCAGTAAGGTCAGATGTCTTACTACTCTTGATAGTCTCATAAAATGATATTGCTGTGGTTTAGTTGGGATGATTTTGGCCGTGAATATCAGGAATCCCAATTTAAAATATCTTAAATAATGAAGGGATTCATTATCTTGCACAGCAAGAACCCTGGAGGAGGGCCATTCCAAGGTGAGTCAATTCAGCATTTTCGATGTCATCAAAATCCTGCCTTCCTGCCATATCAACTTTCCACTCCACACACCTCAGCGCTTCCTTCAGGCTGACTTCCTCTGACCTCAAGATGGCAGCTGGAGTTTGGTGGTGGCCTGAAGGCAAGGCAAACACCTTCAACTGTTTTTCTTCTGTCTTTCGAATTTTCTCATTGGATTTCCTCTCACTTGTATACACTTCTCAGTACAGTATAAACCAACCACTTTTCTGGGGAAAAATGACTCATTGCTGGGGTTTAATGTGTTCTCTGGATCTGGAGATGGGCCTGATTCCCAAGGAGCTAATGGAAGCCTCTGTAGCTTTTAAATGGGGCTCAATTAGAATATCCTGAGGAAAATGGGGATTTTGTAAAAAATGAAAGTGATTTATGAGAAATAATTTCTGAGCAAATAGCAGTATTTACCACATTCCTAAATAATGTAACCAAAACCATTTACCTTATTCAGAGTACATTGCTACTATGGTTTTGGAAACAAGGCTCCATAGGATTGGTTTATTGTTGAAGAGTAAATTTTAATTATTTTGAGAACTTCACACAGGAGCACTTCATCTACATTACTCCTGTCCCTTCCTCACTACTTCCAAAGACCCCTTCATGACCCTTCTTTGTTATTGTTTTAAACACACACACACACACACACACACACACACACACACACAGAGGCACATGTACATTTGATCTACTAAATCCATTTAGCATTGCTAAAATGTACATGTGTCCAGAGCTGACTACTTGGGATGGACAACCTAAGCAGGAGCTAAACTTAACAGTGTGTTATTCTGTTGATCATGTGGTTACATTCTGCATTTGTCTAAGGAAAAATAATAAAAGTTTACATAGGCAGTAACTGTGTTCATGGTGCCAGATTAATCACAGACAGATGTTGGACCAACATGAACACTCCTTGCTCAGCAGAGCAGACCTTCATCACTCAGTGACTATGGCTCTTTTATTTATATTTTAAAATTTTCGTTCATGATGATAATATGGCTCTTTTATTTATATTTTAAATTTTTCTTTCATGATGATAATATGACAGTCTCCCAAAATCCTTTAGACAGAAGATTTGAAATGGAAGTCTCTTGAACTCTCCTGAACCACACAATATGATTAAATAAGAACACTGACAAACCATCGGGAAGAGGAAATACAATTTTAATAAGATCAATAATTAAGCACAAATTACAATTCTGTTTGGAAAGCTCCATTTGATGTCAACATAGAATTCTTTCTTATTGAGCCTGGTCAAACAGAGATTTAGGAAACTGAGTAAAGTCAGTGTTGGCATACAGGTAGTCTGAAGAATTCACACACTATGAACTGCTCAATCTCCTTCTGAAAGAGAAGCTTGGCAGGGTGAGTGCTGATTGGTATTTAAGTTTCAAGTTAACCTGAAGAAAAGACTAACAGGTTTATGAAGATCAATGGAAAAGAAGTATGTGTCACTCACAGAGGAAAATGTAGGAATTAATCAGAACAGGAGTCGCACTTGTCCTGGCAGTGTGGACAGTGTCTCACACAGCACCCACTCAGCCTCCCTTCGAGGTAGCTTCCATAGGCGGCAGGTGTGATCATGAAGACTTAGGTAGTTATAGACCACAATGTGTTGTACTAATTCAAGGCACTTTCAGTGCATGTCTTTGTACCTGTGTGTCACCCCGTTGCTGAACACACTGCTTTTCTTCAATGCTAGCATGTTTTAATGCGCCATAGGCCCGCTGGTCAGGGGTTAGCTGAGTAAGAAACATTAAGTAATTTATCTCTGATATCGCTCTCATAGCTAGTACACTTGTCAAAGCAATAACAAATTACCAAATCATAACCACAGGTTAAATCAGTTCATGCTAGTGTGTGTGTGTGTGTGTGTGTGTGTGTGTGTGTGAGACTCCACACTGATAGCATCAGATAATAACTTTAGTTTGTTGGGGAATATTTCTATCTTGTTAAATATATTTGCATCATGTTCCCCATTTACTGTCCTTCTTGCCTTTCTCATTTTCCCTCCCTTTAAATCCTCTCAGGCCTCACTACGCTACAGAACAAATTGATGTTCTAGCTGCTTTTTCTTTGATTATTAGTGTTACATGCCTACACACATGCTGCATGCACAGGCACACGCATATATGTACAAATATACAACAAGAACTTGCTGAGTCGGTTCTTAAAGTTTGTGTGAATGTGATTTCAGAGATGACCAATTGGTATCATGTAACCATAAAGAAGTTTATCTCTGGAAGGGATCAGTTCTGTCTCTCTCAGCAATCACACACAGGTCTGAGTCTAGGGATGGAATCCTGTGAGATTTGCCCCCCTATCTGCATAAGCATGTCTATCGATATTGTTGCTGCTTGGGTCATTTTGCTTGAAGCCTTTTCTAGAAGACACAGTCTCACACCTCATTTCTTAGTCCTGGGGTTCTTACAATCTTTCTGCCCTCTTTCTCTACAATATTCCAGGAACTTTAGATGGAATTTTGTTGTAAATTTATTCATTGGGGCTGAGCCCACCATCCATTGATTTCTGCATTATGTCCAGTTGTAGTTTTCTGTAATGGTCTCAATCTGCCATAGAGGATATCTTTCTTAATGAAGGGTGAGAATTACACTCTCTGTGGGTATAGGAGTAAGTTTTAGATGTAGTTTGGGGTTATGCTGGTCGAGTAAATTGGCAGAAGGTTTCTCCTCTAACATCCATGACCTCAGCAGCCCAATAGTTAGCTATATTTCCAGTAGAAGGTGTGACTTCCCTCTGGTTGAATGGGTATCAAGGTCAATTAGACAGCTGTTGATTACCACCAATACATAAATGGTAGTGCTACACTTTTAGTGTTATCTTGCCATGCTGGTCATTGTTCATAGATATCCCAGGAGGAAGGACTATTAATTGTTTCTTCCTCCTGGCAGTTTGCATAGTGTTCTGTGATATTATGGGCACCATACCATAGGATTTTAGGTTAGACCCAGCTCAAATCATCCAAGATCTGTGTACTAAGTGTGCAGTGTCTTAAACAACAAAGACAGCCTCTGAGAGACCACAAAGAGTAATGCCAATAACCTATATTGTTTTCAGAACCACTTGGACTATCCCGACCAAAAACTTAACCAGAGGTTTCTTATGCTTAGTATTCAAGTCTTTTGTTAGATTGTCTAGGGCTTTGTGTGAGGAACATTGTTAGCTGAAGTGCCATAACTTCATTTAAGATATATATATATATATATATATATATATATATATATATATATATATATTTGGTAAATACGCAGTAATATAATTTCTTGAGGGTTATCTGTTCCTCTTCCTTGCTTCTCTTTCTGTATGGACCTCCCTCACCCTCCCCATCCTGGTTTCTGTGGTTCCTCCATGTTATATACTCATATCTAAAGAACTGGAGCAAGGAACAACAGATAAAAGAGAACATGTAGTATGTATCTCTCAAGGTCTGGGTCATCTCATTCAATGGAATCTTTTTTAGGCCTATCTGTTTACCTACAAACTTAATTATTTCATTTCCCTATATAGCCAAATAGTTGTTTATATAGCATTGTTATGCTGTGTTTTTATTTTCATGTAGTTTTTGGTGTCATTTTATTTCTCTCTTGGTTTCTCCTTTGGCTCATTCATCATTCAACAAAGAGTTGGTTAATCTCCATGAGTTTATGCAATTGCTAAAAAATTGCCATCAATTTCATGTTTTATCGCACAATGGCTAGATAGGATTCATGTAATTATTCCAATTTTTCTGAAATTGTTCAAGTTTGTTTTGGGTCTCAGCATGGGTTCTATTTTAAGGAAACTCTTGTGGGTTACTGAATGGAATTTATATCCTTCAATGTTTGGGTAGGATATTTATTAGATATCTGCTCAGTCTATTTGTTATAAGATGCCATTTGGCCTTATTTTATTTCTTCATTTAAGATGAAATTAATTGAAATAATTTAATTTAATTAGAGAAAGTGGGGTGTTGAAATTGCCTACTATTGTTAGATTGGTCTTAATCTGTTTTTTAAGATTACAGTAGTGTGCTTTAATGAAATTTGGTGTATGGGAATTTGGGGCATATCTGTATAGGATTATAATATTTTTTCTTTCTTTTCAGACATGATTTACTTTAATTTTTATTTTATATCTATGGGTGCTATGTCTGTGCACCACATTTGTGTCTTCTGCCACAGTGGCTGAGGAGTACATCAGATCCCGTGGAACTAGAGTTACAGACAGTTGTGGGCTATCATGCAGGTGCTGGAACTAAATGCAGGTTCTCTGGAAGATCAACAAGTTCTCTTAACTTCCAATTCATCTTTCAAGCCCCATGTAATTTTTTGATTGTTTCCATGATTAGAATGAATTCTTTATCTCCTCTGATTAATTTAAGTTTTAAGTTTATTTTATTAGAATGACAGTGCCTGCCTTATTTCTAGAACTACTTGTCAAGAATATTTTTTCAATCTTTTCACTTTAAAGTGGCACCTGTTCTTAAAGCCAAAGTAAATTTCTAGTAGACAACAGAAACATGAATTTTGTTTCTTATCCCATTCAGGTAGTTCATGTCTTTGACTGTAAAATATTTATTAAAATATTTTGACTCCAAAAATATTTAAAGTTATTATTAAATGGTGTGCATTGGTGGCAGTCATTTTTGTTGTTGTTGGCATTTTCTCTGTGTGTATTTCTGTTTGAGCTCTTAGTCATACTTTGCATTTTCATTAATTATAGCTTGATTTGTTTTCTTTCTAGAGTTTCTTGCTTTTTCCTCTTTGCAGTTTGAACTGTTGTTTCTAGTATTCTCTTTATGGTTGTTTTGGTGGACCTGGATTGTTTTTTAGGTTCATTGTATCATGGAAAGTTTTTGTTTTTCCTTCTACTGTGGTAGATCATTTTGTGAGGTACAAAAGTATTGGTTGGCACTCACGGTGCTTTAGAACTTGGAGTACATTACTAAGGTTATTCTGGCTTCCAGAGTTTTGGCTGTTATTCTGATGGTTGTCATTTTATGTGACTTGGGTCTTTTTCTTGCAATTCTCAATAGTTTCCTTTCACTATGTTGTCTAATTCCTCTATTTTATTTTCAAGTCCAGATATCCTGAACTCTGCTTGATCCACTCTACATGTACATTGTTCCCTTGAGTTTTCTAGTTAAGTTATTTAGTTTTCCAATCCTATTTTTATTTCACCTTCAATCTCTTTAATATTTCTATCCTTTTAACTGAATTCTGATTCATAATTCTGAATTGGCTTTGGCATTTCATTTAGCAGTGTATATATATTTTCTCAGGCATTACCCAGGCACTTATTATTATCCTCTTGAAGTTCAATGAAGTTTTTGTTCAGGTCTTAACTCAAACTTTTAAAATTCTTTGTAAAGCTCTTTGGAAATTCTTCTTTTATATTCTGTGTCCTGAGGCTCATCTAGGTCGATCTCATTGTAGAATATGTCTATAGGACTAGGGGGTTCATCACAAACATGCTGTCTTGGCCATTGATGTTGTTTTTGATTTCATGAAATGACATGTACATGTGGATTTCTTTCTTTTTGGTGTGTATTTGATATGAGAGTCTGGCCTGCCTTACATTGGGTAAGTGCAGGAGTTGTAAAACTAGTACTTGAGGTGTTCAGTTGGACCAGGCAAAGATGAATTGTGAATGCGGGAATGGCTGTGGGAGGAGTGAATATGAGAGAGTGAAGGAGTGGCTCTTCAGACAAGGGTATTTCACAAACTGAGCTATGTCTATTTCGTGTCACTCATATCTATAGGTATTAAGAACTACTGACTTTTTCAGAGATGAGAGTCCCCTGATAGACTATTCCAAACCTAAGTGGTAAGCCCTAAATTTTGTCTTAAAAATCTCTGATTTTAAGAAAGGATACATTTTGAAAAACATATCCCTATGTTCTTTAGGTTGCTTATACCATAACCAAGGAAAAAGATATTATATAATCGTGAATATTGATGCAGTCTAGAATGGGAAAGAAGAAAAGTAAAAGCAGGCTTACACTCAATAGCATACTTAGCTGATTCACGTCTGTATACAGTTTGAGTTTCAAGCAATTATTTTCATTGTCACATTCAAGGTCACTGTTGCCTTAGTTCAAATACAGCAGCTCATTAGGGAGAGAGATGTTGGGAGAACAGCACGACTCATTTGCTTGAAAACTGGAATGTGAAAGAAAACCCCAGCTAATAATATTTTGGACTTATTTTGATTCAAGAAGAGGTGCAAGGGAGTTGTCAAACATGTAAAGAGAACTTGAGAATGAATGGTTCACACTCCCTTCTACTATTGCTCTGGTAGTCTGGGAATCAAACAGTTGGCCTGGAGGTCATTAGAAGTGACCTTCCTGTTGCTGTTCTATGTTTTCAGTTGTTGAAGGTGGAAACCAGTCATCATAGTAAAGCCTTCAGCCTTCAGAGTCAGGTATTCTTCAATCAGAAAGACCTGAGGGCAAAAGAAGGAAGTGAAAGGAGATGGAGAGTAAAACTGACCGGTACAGGAAGCCAATTGTGAGGGTCTTTGGAGTTTTTCTATAAAATGACACTAAACAAGCAAGCACTTAATTTTTTGTTTTGGAGTCTTTTGGTAGAATTTTTAATAAACAAATGGTACAAACAAATGGGTTCTAGGATAGTTTTTCAGTATTTTGTTGTTATAAACATGCTGACATAAAGTGCATCCTTCCACAGAAGGAAGAACATGTTATTCAAAAACGTTTTATTCCTTCTTGGAGGGACACATTATATTGTCATGAGGTTTCAACAGTGTAAACTCAGGTAAAAATGAGATTGTGAGACTCAGGGAGAGCTCAGGATAAAGCACTTGCCATTCAAACAGGAAGAAGAGATGTTGGATCCCCAGATCTCATGTAAAAGCTGGGAAGGCTGAATGCTTGTCTGTAATCGCAGCACTGAAGAGACAGAGTCAGGGATCCCCAGGGTGAGATGGCTAGCTAGACTAGCTGGAATTCATGAGCTCTGAGTTTGGGGGGGGGGAACTCTGCCTTTATAAATAAGACAGTGTGTAGTTGAGGAAAAGACCAATGTTGACTTTGGGTCTCCACAGATATGCATGCACTTGTGTAGCTGCACACACACAGATCCACCTACACACATGGAAACATGCCTAAAACACATGTACACACACACACACACACACACACACACACACACNCGCNCACACACACACACACACACACACACACACACACACACACACTAAATGACTGTGAAAGCATTGATATTTTTTCTTATTGTGAGAGATTGGGAATGAAAGGACTTGATATGCAAATTTGCTTTGAGGAGTTCATTTGTGCTGACCTGTCATCACCACAACAGCTGGACTGCTCCTGAAGGGATGGCAATTAGCATGTTGACATCAGGAGATGGCAATTAGCATGTTGACAACAAATCAGTTTTGGTTACATGGTAAAGAAGGTATGGGACCACATAGAATCTAACAAATCAAGGTGGCCAGCAGGTCGTGTTGGATATACATGAATCTCTTATGAGAAAGGGAATGGACAGGATTCTATTTCATCACTATTGTTGGCCATTCCAATCATAGCAGTTAGGTGCTCACATGTACAAGTGGAAGAATTTGAAGTACAGTTATGTCACATCATCAGGTGTCTTAGAGTAACTATTGCTATGATAAAACATCATGGCCAGAAGCAACTTGAGGAAAAATGGGACGATTTTCCTTAGTATTTGTTACTACAGTTTATTATTTTTTTAAAAACTTATTTTATTAGATATTTTCTTAAGGCAGTTATGGCAGAAAATTAAACAGGGTAGGTACCTGGAGACAGAAGCCAATGCAGAGTTCATGGAGGAGGATTGTTCATTGGATTAATCCTCTTGACTTTCTTAGCCTGCTTTGTACAACTGAGGACTGTCAGCCCAGAAGTGGCATCACCCACATTTGACTGGACCCTCCTATATCAATCACTTATTAAGAAAATACACTACAGGCTTTTCTAATGCCTGATATTTTGGAGGCATTTTCTTAATTGATATTACTTCCTCTCAGGTAATTTTTGCTTGTGTCAAGTTGGCATGAAATCTAGCTAGTCCATTAGGTCAAGATATAACTCACCAGTATAAAGTTAAATCTGATGTATAGTCTTATAAAACTATTGCTTAGAACATTAGAACATATTTTAACTATTAGGTTGCAATAAAGTGACCGGATTTTTTTGTTTGTTTGTTTGTTTTACGTTTTTTGGTGTACATCTATAGAGGTTTTTTTTTTTTTTTTTATGTCTTTAGACAGATGCATCTCCTCTACCTGGTCTTAGACAGGGTGTGTCAGGAAATATTTGTACTGTTCTAAACAAGATCTATAGATTCCAGCTTCATGTTTATCTCAAAGGAGATACATAGGAAACCCTTTGTGCATTACAAGTGACTTCCTGTTGGTAATCCTCCTCCTTCCCTTGGTCCTAGTATAAAATGAAAATTTGCCTTTCTTCAAAGAGTTCTTAGGATGTGCAATAAAGTGTGGCTGATAAAGAAAGCACATCTTTTCCTTTTTGAGAGATTTATAGAAGCAGAATCTTAGTTTTCGGGCTGTTGGTAACAGATCATGTAAAATATAATCTTATTTAAAGGACGGCAGAGTGTCTGTAAGACTCTAGTTCTTGCTGTTCGGCAGCTGTGTTCTATGACTCTTTCAAGGACAAAGAAGGGCTCATTAAGTCCAGAATTTCCCCAGCTGGTTGCTTTAACATCAGATAGTAAAGCCAAGGAAGGACAAAGCCTCCTTGTTCTCCTACGGCAACCAGCAGGATGTTCAATTCTGGCACAGGAAAGACAGAGCTTTCTAAGCATTTGGAATGGAGGCTGGGACAGGAGAGAGACAACCGAGAACACGTGTGGCACATGGACTCTACACGTGAGATTTGACACGGATATTCAGGAACACATGAAATGTCACCTCCTGACCTTACACTCCCCTGACTGGGAGGCAGCTTTGGCCTCCTGCATATCTGCTTCCCACATGGAACAGTTCTAATTTTCTATCTTAGCTGCCTATGGTGAGAATCACTGGATTTTATAGTCAGCTTGGATGACTCTTGGCTGCCAGTGTTTGGTGTGGGCTTTACATATTGTAGGGTATGTTCCACATCCTAAGTTGTGTTAAATTGATAAAAATGGAAACTTGTTTTGGGAAAAGTAGATGAATGCAGAATAAAGAATGCATCAGCAACAGTGGAATAATTTGAAAATTCATGGAAAACTACTGGAAATGTGGGAAACAAAATGTACAGTGGTCAGAACTAGTTAAAAATACAAGGCAACCTAAGTTTCACATTCATTGTCTCTTTTGGAGAGTGTACAAAATCATCCAGGCCCAGGGACCATTGGTAATTTTCCTTTTCGTATACCAGCGTGATGCTGTTGAATGGTTTAAATAACCCCAGCATCAAAATGGAGTAAGTGTAGACCTGACTCCTGTGCCCTGGCTCATGTTTAATGTCACCTTCGTACAAACCAGAGTCACTTGAGGGAGACTCATTTGATGAATTGACTCTATCAAAGAGGCTGGTGAGTATATCAGTCTAGGCTTTGTTGATGATTTGGTGTGGGCAGCACCTTCTCTAGGCAGGTGGGCCTGGGCTTATAAGATAGTAAGTCGAGCAAACAAGAGGAAGCAAGCTGGAGAGTAGACTTTCTCTATTCCCCCTTGGCTTCTGCTTGACTTCCCTCTTCTAGTTTCCTGCCTTGAGTTCCTGCCCTGGATTTCCACTATGATGAACTATGATGAAAGCTGAAATGTACTCTTTACTCCCCAAGTTGTATTTGTTTGTGGTGTTTATCACAGCAACAGAAAGCAAACCAGGGCAAGCTGTTACTCCAGTAATTGTATTATATTCCGTGTCTGTGTGTGTGTGTGTCTGCCTGTCTGTCTGTCTGTTTTTCTGTCTATCTATCTAATCTATCTATCTATCTATCTATCTATCTATCTATCTATCTATCTATCTATCTATCTATCTATCTATCATCTATCTATCATCTCTCTCTAACACATGTATATGTGTATGTGTATATGAGTGTATATATCTGTACTATGTTCTATTGGCTGCTACTTACCACCATTCTTAACTTCCATTCTCTCCAGGTAGAAGCCACAGACTTAGAAGGGAAATTTGATCACAGGGTAGAATTGGATGAAGATTCAAAGAGCATGAGATTAAAAGTGTCTTGAGAAAGTCTTTAATAAAACAGATTTTAAAAACACTTTTAATGCTTCATATTGTACTAAGACTTTCATGAAAGAAACCAGAAGCACACTCAAAGGGAGGAAGGGAGGAATAATGGGAGGGGTTGTAAGGAAGTAAGGATGAAGGATAGGAGGGAGAAAGAAATATCTTGTAGGCTATTTAAGCCTAGTTTTGCATTGTGGAATCGTTCATAGATTTANTGCATAAATCAAACAACAGAATCCTCCTCAGTAATCCTCCCAATTACCCAGCGTGACATTTGGATTCTTGTTATTTTCCCCACTTTGCTTTATTTATAAACAAGCAGACAAACGTGTGTGTATGTGTGTGTGTGTGTGTGTAATGGTGCACACACGTAGAGGCCAAAGGGCAACTCTTCTCTCCTCCCTCCTGGAGAAGGCAGTATTGAGTCCTGTTTCTGCTGTGCTGTGTTAGCTGACCCCAAACTTCCAGGCAAATGTTAAATGGCTAACAGCTCCCTTCCTCCACCCCCCTCCCCATCTCTCTCACACACTCATACACAGACAATTACATATACTTTGCAGTTATTTATAAACTGTATTTATTACCCCACCATTATTAAAGAAGTTTTCCTACTAAGATACTGCATCTGTTATTTTTGCCTCTAATGCTTGAACTTCTACATTGTACCACATATATGTTATTAAACTATCCACAAGATAATTTGACTGGTCATCCTCTTCTCTTTCCAGATGTGCTGATGCAGACCTGATGCCTAATTCCCTTGAATTGGTACCCAGTGCAACCCATCATCTGTCTTAACTTTTGCTCAGCATTTGCTTTTGGTCTTCTCAGCCTGGTGACTGTCATACAAAGAACCTTCCCCCTTTGCTGTGTGTCTGTGCTGCCAGGCACGGTTTGCTCTCAGGCCCCTTTTCTTTGCTTCTAGCTCATCTGCTGCCATCCTGAGTTTTGGTATCAGTTTCTGTATTTCCTGATAAAATCACCCTGTGGTGTCACCAGATCTTCCCTTATTCTCTGCACTGTTACACAGTGCCTGAGCTTTTCCTGCCTTCCTGGTTCTGCACTTGCCCCTGGAGCTTTGCCCATTCAGAAAGGACCATAAGGTGGTAAAATACAGTGATTTTCATCTCTCCTCACTGTTTTCCTACTGAATTGGATCCTTAAAATGTGGGACTCTTAGTCTGCCCTGTCAAGGTCACTAAAATGAATTTCATTTATGCTGAGCACAAATCAGAACAAATCCAATTACAAGTGACTAATTTTCTTCTCTTTATACTTTTAAGATTTTCCAAATATTCCTTACTAAAAAGAACATTACAATGAGTAGCTATAATAGTGGTCTCATGTCTTTTTAGTGCGGCAGGCACAGGACTATGTTCTTTAAAGGCATTTTTTCACTTCATTCTGCAGCAGCCATGTAAGGTTTGCATTACTGCCTCATTCTCCATGTCAAGTACTTCATTTGAGCCTCTTGAGTATGTTCACGACTCCAGAGCTGAAGCTATTGATTGTTATGCTCCTCGCAGTCGCCGGGATGAGAAAAGCTTTCATTCTGGGCATTATCAAAAGCATCAGTCATTTCTCTTAATGTAGTATCATTTGTAAGATTATATGCGGTATATGATAGCCTGTGTTCAAAATTTGAGACAAATCATGCTTAGATACTTATCTGATAGTCCATCTGTCCATCCATCCATCCATCCATCCATCCATCCATCCATCCATCCATCCATCCATCTCATCCCATACACTTTTTTTCAGGTGATTGACATGCCTCTTACTGCAGGTAGGATCAGTTTCCTTCTTATAAATCTGAACAGGAACAGGAACTTTGAATGCTTCAAGTAGTAGATGTGATGATCTTTTGTGGCCCCCTAAGTTGTGAGTTGTGTAATGAAAAGTTTCTTCTTCTCCTCCTCCTTCTCCTTCTGCTTCTTCTTCTCTTTATCCTTCTCCTTTTTCAACTCTTTCTCCTGCTGCTACTGCTTCTTCTCTCTCATTCTCTCTCTCTCATGCTATATCTTTGAGGTCATAATGATGAGAAAGAAACACTGATAGAGGAAGGGATATAGAGAGAGGCAGAAAGGAAAGGAGAGAGTGAAAACTCCAGTTTGGAACTAGAATAGAATAGGTAAAATGTTATTATTATTATTATAGTTATATTTATTATTATTATTATTATTATTATTATTATTATTATTATTATTATTATTACTGCATTGAACGAAAAGCCTCATGAATTCTGTTTAAGTGCTCTGTCTCTTAGCAGTAAGCTTTTAAGCAAGAAGTAAAATAGATATTTTTATGGATAAAAGGTTTTTTAATGAGGAAATAAGGTAAAATAAAATCAAAATTAATAGAAGAATGAGCAAAGCCTGAAGCAAGAATGACATTGAGAACAATATGTTTAAGGAAGAGCACTTCACAACACAGTTACCAACACAGGTAGCCAATAATCAGTTTTTATTATTGGTAACAACATGCTCAGTTGTAATAGCTTGGATCTGGTGTGAGAATTTAAGACATTTCTAAGAACTTGACAGCAAATGTCACAGAAGCCACAGTTATCAAATAGGAAATATATATGCATAGAGGTATAAACACAGCTTGTTCAGTTTATTTAGTGCTATGTGCTTATATATGATTTCAGGGTTGAACCCTTAGAATTGGATAAGCAGTTAAGGGTCTCATCCTGGGGATGGCTATTTCTCCCATGCTCAGCATTTCTTGGTTGCCTTTTAGTTCTTTGGCTGGGGTGGGGACCCATTAGTTCTTCCCCTTCTGTGTTAGCATATCTACTGGTGTCGTACCTGTTCAGGTCTTGTTTAAGCAGCCATACTGTTGAGGTTTCATGGTGAAGCTTCCATGTAATTTTTAGGGAATCACACAGCAGATATACTATTTCTCTGGCTCGTATGATCACTATTTTTCTTACTATTTCTCAATGTTCCCTGAGCCTTCGATGAAGGACTTCTGTGGTAGATGTAGTCACTAGAGCTGACACTTTGTGGTTTTCTGAATTGTCTGTCTGTTGCGAAGAGAAATGTCTTGACGAGGAATCAGAACTACAGTGTGAATATAAGGAATAGTTTTTAGAACAAAGGAATTATGCTGACTTAGTAAAGAGGAGGTATGAGGTTCTCTGAGATTCATGCTTTTACGAGCCCAAGAAGTTGGGAAGGTTTCTAGTGACAGGTATGATTTTCCTCATGTTGAATCTTATTACATGCACATCTGTATTTATATATACATATATACTCATAAATATAACCTCTTGATTCCATACAATGTTACTTGCTCTCAGGCTGAACATTTGACACGGAACAGCTGGTTGGCATGCTTCCCCAGGGAAGACCACGTCTCCCACTTCCAGCTTCACTCAGTTCCCAGTAGTTCTTTGTGTGGGATTGAGACCTCATGGGCATGAGGTCTCTTCTCCATCTAGTTTGACATTTTTATTGGTGCTATCGCTGTGCAGCTCACATTTGGGCACTCATGTGACTTTACAGGTACAACTTCTGATGGTAGTAGGAGACACCATCTTAAACAAACTCCCTGATCTTCTGGCTAATGCAATCTGTTGTCTGCTCTTCCTCAGTGATCCCTGAGCCTTGGGAGGAGAAATTCCGACACACTTGTTTCATTTAAGCTGAGCACACAGCAGGCTCTTAATTCTCTGGGTACTCGTGGATCTCTATTAACCATAATCTACCACTAAAAGAAGCTTCTTTGACAAAAAAGGTTGAAAGATACACTAATGCATGGGAGTTGGTGTAATACTATGTACAGTTAGCACAATAAGAGTAGTATGGTGGCCACTAGACCCTGTGACCTGTAAATCATTCTCTGATCATAGATTATAGAGCACCACATTATATTTCATATTTTGCCAGATTGTTTATTAGTCTTGTATTTAGATGTTATTTCTGTTTTCCTGTATATACTTTCACCATTATGTTTTTATCTATTTTTTGTTTGTTTATCTTCTCTACTAAAGTTTTTGGTGTCTATAAAATCATGTGATCACATGGTAAGAATTAATTTAACCTGGGTTATATTCCCTAGCATAGCAAAATACTTTCTTAAAATTATTTTAGAGTGATTTTTAATAAAATGTTAGTTATTTTGCACAATGCAATTATTTTAAAGTTATACTTTTTTACCCATTAATCTATTTATTCACCTTACAACCCTACTGCAGCCCACTTCCTCTTGGTGCCCCCTTTTTCTGAGAACTGGGAGACCCTCCCTGGAACATCATCCTGGCACATCTAGTCACTGCAGGACTAGGTTCATCCACTCTCACTGAGGCCAGACAAGGCATCCCAAGTGTAATGGGATCCACAGGCAGGCAACAGATTTAGGGAAAACCCCTGCTCCAGTTGTTGGGAGAACAGCATAAAGACCAAGCTGAATATGTGCTACATATGTGTGTGGGATCTAGGTGTAGCCCATATACTTGTCAATGAGTTATGCACAGAAAGCACTTATTGGGAAAATTGTCTTCTCTGGACCAAGCCAGAATATCTCAGAAATGAACACATTTTTAAAAATATCCTTATTAGATAGCATTATAAAGATTTAGACAGTGATCAATATAATTATCTTGAACATGAGTCAATAAAATACTGTGTCCACAGCAATTTTCAAAGGTAATATGACATTTTAATGACATTAAAATACATTTAAAAATTCTTTTATGTTATGTGTGTGGGTATTTGTCCTGCACTTATATCTATATACTACATGAATGGCTGTTGCTGGAGAAAGCCAGAAAAAGATACCAGATCTCCTTAAAATGGAGTTACAGATACTTGAGAGCTGCCATTTGAGTGATGGGAACCAAATCTGAGCCTTATGAAAGAGCAGTCAGTGTTCTTTTTGTTTGTTTGTTTGTTTTTTGTTTTTTTGAGGCAGGCTTTCTCTGTGTAGCCCTGGCTGTCCTGGAACTCACTCTGTAGACCAGGCTGGCCTTGAACTCAAAAGTCTACTTGCCTCTGCCTCCCAAGTGCTGGGATTAAAGGCATGTGCCATCACTGCCTGGCTGCAGTCAGTGTTCTTAACTGCTGTGCCATCCCTCTAGCCCCACTGTGGCATTATAACTAAAAAACACAGTTTTTTTTGTTATTACTTTTAATTCAATAAATGTACAACTAATTGGGTTTTACTTCCTTACTACTAAGTTTTCTCAGTTACTGGGATCTTTTATAGATGTCCAAAGTCCCTCTTCCTTTCTGTTTTTGTTGCTTGTGGTTTTATTTTATTTTATATTCATGCTTGGTGGTGTGTTCTAGTATGTTAGCATTTTTTACATTACAGAAACAAATATTATCTTACATAACTGTGGTATGATTCTGTACACTAAAAATTGAACAATAATTTTTTATCTCTATGTAACGCCCATTCCACACTCAAAGAAAAATGTTCCTTTCCTTCTTATTGATAATAATATGAAAGTAATTATTTTCTTTGATACTATATTCTCAAGCAAATTAAAATTGTTATTGTATCTAGTTCATATTTTGGAAAACAATATCCAGTATCAGAGAGAAGTGTATGCTTTAGCTTCTTCTCTATTGCTGTAATCGACACTATGACCAAGGCAACTTATTGACAAAAACAGTTTATAGAGTCTTATAGTTTCAGAGGGTGAGTCCAAGGCGTCATAACAGGGAGAATGGCAGCAGGCAGGCAAGCATGGCAGTGGAGACACAACCATGGGACAGAAAGAAAGCTAACTGAGAATGATCTGGGCTTTTGAGATCTCTAAGCCCACTACTTCCCCAAGGCCAAACCTTCTAATTGTTTCCCAGACAGATCCATTAAACAGGAATCAAATACTCAATAGCAAAACCACACAGGTCTCTTTGGATAAAATAGTAAAATGGATATTTATGTAAACCTGTATGTAGAACATCAATGAAGAGAGAAACAATGAGAATGTTTGAAGAGCTCTAATGTGAAGAGGGATGGAAATGAGTGGGTAAGAAAGTGTGACATCATGGAAACAGAAAAAGAAAATCACCTTTAGGAAGGTGGGAACTAGACAAAAAGACAGGTTGGAACAATGAGAACATCGTGGGGAAGAAAAGAAAGTTAAAAAATATGTATGCAGATGTTACAATGAAACTCAATGTATTGCTAGTGAAAAAAAACAGGAAAAATATGAGCCTATGGAGACAATTCTCAATTAAACACCACAGGATAAAAAATATTTTTTAAAGATTTGAGTACTGGTATTTCATTTAATAGTAAACAAAACAAAATAGCAAACAATCACAACAGAACAGATAATTTTATCTTAGT
The DNA here is from genome assembly GCF_900095145.1 of Mus pahari. Classification (NCBI taxonomy): domain Eukaryota; kingdom Metazoa; phylum Chordata; class Mammalia; order Rodentia; family Muridae; genus Mus; species Mus pahari. The sequence continues at coordinate 6,059,286 of NC_034609.1, forward strand.
TTAAAAAGTGAAATGATACTGACTTTTTTTGCACTGATCTCCAGATTTTGAAGCTGAGTTTGTTTTTCAGTGACATCACACACACACACACACACACACACACACACACACACACACACACACACACACATTCACCCGGTATGCTTCATTGTTGATAACGGTTACTTTTTTTTTAACATGAAGCAAGAATCGAATACAACAAATCAATTATTCATCTGGAACTTCTCTGTGACAAAGCAAGAAATCCACAGGGCAGCTTGCAAGTGTACATGTAAGAACTAAGGGAATGTTGGTGAGGACTCAGAGGGTCTGAGATCTGCAGTATGCCATAATGCAGCATTAAGTCACACAGGACTTTGAACAAACAGTAGCTCTTCTTCTGTTAATCTCTTGGCTTAGGAACTTGCATAGACATTTGCTCATCAGCTCTAAGACATGTCAGTTTCTCCAGATTGGCAGCTGGTGGCATTTGTGTCTCCCGTAGGTAGTGCAGAGGCATACAGACAATTTTGCACTTTGAACTCAATATGGCTAGAGAGAGACTGTCCTAAGTTCTTGATAATGAACTTATTCAAATTTAGTAATATTGCTGTCAGAAACAATAGATAGGGATAATGAAACACTCTATAATAATTTTAATACACTTTGTGCTAAAGTTGATAAGACTTTCTTTCATCGAACCCAGGGACATAAATTAGTTGAAGAAAAGATTTTAAAATAGTTTAGTTTAAAGGCTTTACCATATGGTCAGCCTTATTGAATTTTATTATGCCTTCAGCCCTCCTGTGGTACTTAGGAAATGAGGAATCTGACTCCGTCTTTCTAGGTTGTGTCTAATGAGTGTCCAGTCAGCAATGGGGATGCTGCTGGGTTTCCTACTTCTCTGAGTATAATGGATCTAGAGTCTTTCAGTTTCACTCTGATACTGGCATGAAATCGAAGGTGTAAAAAACCATAATGAAATATGTAAAGAAGTAATCTAAAGAAAGCTATTGGAGGTGTATGTGTGCTTCAAGGGTAACTGAATACTGAATACACTGTCTTACAGACCACACACTGCAAACTCAAGACAGTATGTTTGTAATTTTAGTGAGTACTTGAAAAATACAGAAAACTGCAAAGACATGCACAAAATAGACAATTTTTTTGTAGTTGTAGATTTATATAAACTATATTAGCTTACAATAATAGGTAATATGTATGAGTTTTTTAATTTAATTTTTATTTTGTATGTATGTATATGTACCAAGTGTGTACACCACCTGTGGAAACCAGAAGAAGATGTCGGATTACCTGGAACTAGAGTTTCAGAGAGTTATGAGCTGCCATGTGGGTACTGGGAACTGAACTCTGTAAGAACAGCCAGTGACAGTGCTTTGAGCCATTAAGCCATCTCTTCAGCCATGAAATAATTTATTTTAATAAGACATAAGAACACAATATATTTTATAGCACTGTTCTGTTCATGGAAAGAACAAAGGTGTGTTAGCTCAACTGAAAACTCTGGATAAAATGGTGAGAGCTACCTGCTTACAAATCCTATCCTTCCTTGCTGGCCCTGTGACTCAGGCACTTAGAGTCACCAAAGTGTGCGTCAACTTCTTGACCTGTAAAGCATAGCCACAAGAACATAGGTTGTTATGGATATTAATGAGTAAAAAGCAACTCAGCACAATGAAGCTTAGGTTTGACAGAGCTAAATGTGTCTGTTTTATTAGAAGAAGAGCAAGAAGTCACTTTCAAATTAATGTACAACTATAAATAAATAAATAAATAAATAAATAAATAAATAAACATTATAAATTCTAATTAATGTGTAATGTTTTGGTTTCTTCCTTTTATATTCCTCTTCTTATTCCTCTCCCTTCCAAGTTTATGAGCCTCCTCTTCTTAAACCATTGTTGTCACACATTTTCACACACATAAAACCTTACATAAACATGTGAATGGAATCCACTAAGTTCATTCAGTGTCATCTAAATGCACAGATATAAAGAATTTTATAAGTTCTCAGGAAACAGAAGTTCTGAACCTGCAAAGTTGTGTATAAAAAATATTTTCTTCTTTCTTTCTTCCTTCCTTCCTTCCTTGCTTGCTTGCTTGCTTGCTTGCTTGCTTGCTTGCTTGCTTTCTTGCCTTCTTGCTTTCTTGCTTTCAATAAATAGCAAAAAAATCAAATATAACTGAGGGACTGAAATGGTCAGCAAAACCATGAATTTTTGTTACGTTTGTCTCCCACATCCTCTTGGCCAACCGATTGGAGATAGATGTATATTTGGTGAACAATGAAATCTGTGTCAAACATATACAGACTTTTATCTTGTTGTTTACTAAATGACAAGGGTACAACATCGACTCACACCCATTTACCTTTTACTTGATATTGTAAATAACCTAGACAGAGGCCTAAGTGTATAGGATGATAAGTAGGCTATATGTAAATATTAAGGAGACCTGAGCATATGAGAGTTTGGAGATTCATAGTCGTTCTGGAAGAAATCTCTGGTACGTATCATAGGGTATCTTTGAAAAGGTGTTAAAGTCAATCACATAAAAGTATTTTTAAAAGAAATAGAATACAAGATTAGAATTGAGTTTTTCCTAACCTTTTTTCTGTGCTTTAAACATGGAATTGGCCTTTGTCGCTGTTTTCTTTGTACCTGTCTCTTGCATAGATTGAGCACACTTTTCTAATGGTCTGGGCCCTAATATCTCCTTAGAGGTTTCTTATTAGTGATTCCTAATCTAGGTTTTAATTATGGGTCACAGAAACAAAAGGCTTTCCTCTCTGGTTGCTTGTAGGTATGCACAAACATGTATTTATCTTATTTCTTTATTTTTCTGTTTACATTTCCTTTCAGCAGTTTAAATGTAGATATTTCTAAATTTAGTCTGTAATTCTAAGACTCTGTTTCATTTCTTTTTTTTCTTGGCTAATTATTTTTCAAGCTAATAAGCATGAAGAATTACACAGCAATACAATTGGTAGTATGTTTCATACTATTTGCAAAAACAATTAATTCCAAAGATTATCACACTGACCGTCTGATTCATTTCTTCACTAAAGTTGTATAAATTAAAAATATAAAACTCTCAAACATATGCATTGTTCAGTATTATGCAAATATGTTTTAGAAACTGAGTGGTGTGTATGCTTTGCTATACTGAGAACTATAATGTTCTGGAAGGCTTGGCTCTACAGTTATAGATGGTAATGAATTCTGCATTTTTATTTCCTCCTGATGTTCTTTCAAATCAAGGATCATTACAAAGCATCCACTTGTGCCTCTTGTTCTATGGGTTATACACTGGGAGCTAAGATGATAGTGTGCCTAGGGGAAGGCATATGGAAAAACAAACACAGCTTAAGTGTCCAGCTTGGTAATTTGTCTTTCAAAGGGAGCACCCTTGCCCTAAGAGAAAAGGTCAGCAAAATAAAACATTTTCAGCATTCTGAAGGCTCCCCTGAAGTTCCCACAACTCACTGTTAGGTGTCCCTTCCACACTTTGTACAGGCTGTACTTGGCATACTCAGGGTTCCATTAATAACTAATCCTTCATTACTTCAAAATATCCTCAGTTGAAAGTGTCTTTCATTCTAGAGTACCGGCTGTCCTCCACCCTAACCCCTGTAATCACAAAGCTCACCCAACACCATCAAAAAGTATCATCCTTCAAACCACAGGCGCCAGCAAAGACCAGAACTCAAAGTGAGGTTCCTACCTAGGGCATGTGCTTTCCACGGAACCACAAAGTTGAAACCTGTGGAAGCATGGTCTGTGAGTTCCCTTGACCTTAATCCTCTGGGGACTCTTCTGATGAGAACATGAGTCATTAGGGATTAGACCATCTAAAAAGAATGCCATTAGACCATTACTGCTGAGGCTAGTGAGATGGCTCAGCAGCAAAAGCACAAGGTACCAAGGCTGACGACTACATGCTGGAGGAAAAGAATCAACCCCTGTGTTGTCCTCTGTCCTCGGTGGACTTTTGACCTCTGTGATCCCTTCTCCCACCAAATAAACAAATAAGTGTGATTTGAAAATATTTTGTTTAAACAAAATACCTTTATTACTTCCCCAGAGGCCTTGTCTCTAAGTTCAATCATACAGGAAGTCAGTTTCACCATTTGAATTCTAGAAAGACACAGGTGGCTGCTGACCAAAGGCTGCCTGTGCCACAAACATCCTTGCAGGTGACTTCTTTCCTTCAGCATTGTCTGTAATATTCATCACAGACTTCATGTAAGTGGACTTTGTTCCTTCTCATTAATATATACCATTTGATTGTATGAAAAATCTTAATTTATTTATCTGTTCTGTTCACAGGGATTTAAGTCAATTAATACTCTTGCTAAAAAGTAGGGTCCATATTAATATGTCTGAATATAAATTTTTGGCAACCATAAGATGCTTTGCATGGCTATATGTCGGAACATGGATATTCCTAGGTAAAAGTCACACAATGTCCATTTTTTAAGTAGATGCTATGGTCTAATTGTTGAAAACTACACCCATCCCATGCCTCACAGCAGTATACAGGTGTACCACCTTCCCACATCAGGATACAGCTGTACCACCTTCCCACATCAGGATACAGCTGTACCACTTCCCCACATATGTGTTCATCGTTACCATTAACTTTCTTTTTTATATATTTTTCTTTATGTAGTCAAACTCCTGATTTTATCTGACATTTCACAGTACTAACAAATGTGAAGATTTTATAATATCTTTGTTGAAAAGTTGTGTGTCTTCTTTGGTGACGTTTCTATTTATTTTCACATTGTTTTTATGGAGTGGTCTGCCTTCTTAAAATTTGTGAAAATCACTTTATACCTTCTGAGTATCAGCTATTTGTCTGATGTATAGTAGAAGTATATTTGCACTCTGTGACTTGGCACTTCATTCTCTACTTGACATCTTTTGATGAAGATAATATTTTTATTTCAATAACAAATAAAATTCTTATGGATCAGTTAAATGATGCTTAAGAGATCACTGTCTACCCCAAAGACAACAAAAATGGCACTTTCTTTTAAAGTTATTTGCTTCTCTTGTTTTCCATATACTAGATCTACAAGCGATGCAGCTGAGAGTTCCTTATGTAAGAGTTAGTACTTCTTTGCCCTAAGCAGACATTTGGTATTATCCTCCCTTCTACCAATTTGTATAGGTTTGTTTTTGGACCCTATAAAAAGATATGTGTCTACACACGTAATCAAATTGTTGCCTTAATTATCAAACCTTTTAGTAAGTTTTTAATTAAATATATATATTTTATACATGTATATACATATATTTAATTAAAAACTTACATGTATATCTATGTATATGTATAGTATAGTGTTTCGTGTGTATGATGCATATGTGAGTTCAGTGTCCCGCCGTGTGTGAGTAAAGTCTGAGGATAACTTTGGAAGTCCATTTTCATCTCACATGTGTTTCTGAGGCAAGGCTTTGCTTGTAGCTTGCCTCTTCACTGTGCCAGTGGACCTGGGGCTCCCCAGTACTTCTCCTGCCTCTGCCTCCTGGACTACAGATGTGCACCTTCACATCCAACTTTTACATGAGTTCAGGATCAGAATTCAGGTCGCCAGGCTTGTATGGTGAGCATTTTGTTGAGCTGTCTCCTGGCTTCTTAAGTTTTAATATGTGAAAATGCAACAGTTTCTAATTCGTATTTTATCCATTAACATTGACTTGGGTAATCTTGATCCTTACATTTCTGAAAAAATGTTGTAAAAAAAAATAAAACCACACTAACATAACTAAGAATTGACTGTGAGATACTGAATGCATGAGTCAAGTGTAGGAGGATTAACATAATGATGAGTGAGCCTTCTGATGTATGAGCATGTCCTGCCATTCTCTGCTCATTCATATGCTTTCTAGGTCTTTGATATAGAAGTTATAAACATGTCTTGTTAGTCTTATTCCAAATATTTTACTTATCACCCTATCTCAAGTGCCATAAGTTCCCTTTTATTTATTGATTATTTTATGATAACAATTTATTTTTGTACAATGACTCTCAATTCAGTAGTATTTCTAAATTAAACCTAACAGTTTTCTGTATATTATCCCTGTCTTGATTTTAAATGCACTTCATAATGTCTTAAAAATAAATTAATTAAAATTATTTTATTTTGCATTTATCTAAAATAGAATTTGAGTTTTTATTTTTATATGTTGAGAAATAACACAATTTTATATTCATGGTGAAGAAACAATGTAGGCTCAGGAGAGCATTGGAAAGTGTATCCAGACATGAGCAGATGTTATAAACACAAAAAGGTTTTTTCCCTCATACTTCATGTATAACACTCAAGGAAGGACATCTGTCATTTCAGTCTGTTATTCTTATCTATAAAATAGTGACATAAGCTACATTAATTTTCATTCTCTTTTACAGGATAGGTTGATGATTGGCTAAACGGTTGTACTTTTAGACATTTCCCATTGTCTTCTGCTCACCCCTCTGTAGTTTTGTGGTTTGTAGGGGTGGGAGGGGACAAGGCTCGTAGGACCTCATTTTCAGGCAGGGTGGTGGGTGGTGCCAGCCTACTCAATATTCACACGTTCTCTATGGAAGACATTTGAGAACATCCACGTCTTTTGGACTCCTCCTATTGGCTATGAATGACGCCATTTTTGTTTCAGCTCCATGTTTGTGTAGACTTCCCTTCTCTCACACCTCATACTGCCCCCATGACGAACCAAGTGTTGCTAAGTGCTGAGTTCAGTTTCCCTGAGGATCTTGACTCTGAGCCATGAACATTCATTTTCTATCCCCAGGTCTCCTCTCATCCTCATGTCATTTCCCTGTGGGTGTTTCCCTCAAGGAGAACAGACATGAGGGTTTTGTTGACCTCTTCCTCTTCAGTCAGTTTTCCTGTTTCACATTCACATCATGTTAGTTAGCTTTTCATCGCTGTGACATCATATACAGCCTAATCAACTTATAAGAAAGAAAGGTTACTTTTGGTCTCCAGTTTCCTAATTTTGATTCTGTGCTTATTCTGCTCTTTCTTTAGCCCTATGTCAGGATGGTGTATCATGACCAGAGGTGAATGTCATAGGAGACTTGTTTACCTCATGGTGGCCAGGAAAGGATTAAGTCATCTAGGGTTCTGATATTCCTTCAAGGACAGACTCCCAGTAACTTTTTTCATTCTCTTACTTCCATATCTGCCGGTTAATGCTGCATACATACGTTTGGGAGTATTCTGCATCTAAATTATTAATTCTTAAAAACCAAAGGACTGAATGACAACTTGTACACTAGTCTTGTGTTTTATTTATTTTGAGGGTTGAACCCTAAGACCTAGTTCCACATAATTTAATATTTTTATGTGAATCTTGTTTTATCTCTAAGTAAAACCTGATTTTGCTTTGGCTTCAGAATTCTGCCAGATGTCAAAACCCAATTCTCCTTTTCAGTTTATCTTGTAACTATCTTAATTACCCTTGAGGCAAGTGATATCCTTGGCAGAAAAACAAGGTCAAACGCAGTCTGCCTTTGGATTTATTCCCACATAGTATCATCCTTTGTGTGATACTATGACTTCTTGCATGTGTCTTCTGTGTCTTTTTATCCTACAGGTTTTTTTTTTTTTTTGAAATTTATAATTGATGTAGCAAAAATAAGGACTTGCTATGCAATTGTTCTCAGAAGACACAGTGAGATATTCATGCTCCATAAGTCAACTCTTTTATCTGCATTAATATTTAATCTGTATGAAGTGGAATCTCCTTATTAAGGATTTTTTGATGTATTAGTCATTGCATTAAGTGGCAAGGGAGATCAGCAATAGTCACAGCATGCATTTGTCCTTGAGGAACTTGGAATAGTTGGGGAGACAAGGCAACACAAGGCAATGCAAGGAGGCAAAATGAATTGGAGCCCTTGACTTTAATTGCTATAGAGTGGTGGCAAATGATACAACCAACAGAGTCCAAAGTACCTGGGGATCACTTTGTGGGAAAGTAGGCACTAAAGTTTTGACAGGTGGTAAATTTGGTTGGTGCTGAGAGGTAAGACGTAAGCCCCAAGTAGAAGGAGCTGTTATTAAGAACGGAAATGAGAGAACCACACACAGCCACCTGGGTCTCTGACACTGCAAAAAGGATACAACTGAAGAACAACGTAACACTCACCGAATGATCGTAAAATGGAATAGAGTATCCAATAAACATGTAATTTTTAGGTAATTTCCTGCAGATAAGCTGGAATTATGAAAAAAAATCACCACCACAAGATAGAAAACAGTTTAAAATTTGACCCCTTTGCAACAGTGGCTATCAGATATTCACATGATTTATGAGCCAGATCACCTGAGAGAAATCCCCCATTACCAAGATGAGAATCAGGTAAGTTCTACATCTCTAAAATAAAAACAGTCCTGGGGTCTGGAGATTGCAGGAAGATTTATTTGAAATGGGCTGAGAATATGCTCGATATATCTGTGTACAGAGGGAGAAAGGTGGGGTTTCTCTGTCGGTGCTGGGAAGAGGTGTCAAGAGGAGAGCTTAATTCAGTCTCTGAAAGTTCAGGAAAGAGAGAGAGAAGTACCTTGCTTTCTGACAAAGAAAATGCAAAGAGATGGGCTAGTGAGCAGCTAGAGCTCAGCCAGGTGGAGGAGGCTGGGCCGCACGTAGCTGCTTCTACTGTGGCCCATGAACACATTTTCCGTTAATGTAGGCCCTTCCCTAAGGGCTGTCCAGCAGCAGAATTATTCTCAGTGGATAAAAGTTAAAGGTATCATTTGTGGCTGTGGTTGCATTGATACATATATAAGGTTCAAAGATTTCAGGGGATGAGGTTCATCCCACAACCCGGGCAAATGTACTTTTGTTGACACTCAGCCTTAAACACACGCTAGACTCAGATCCTAAGTGCCCTTGATTCAGTGGCCAGAAAGTGAGCTTCCCATTTCTCTTCTCATTCCTTGCTTCGGGGACATCAGGGTACAAAGTTAGCCAATAGGTAAGGAAGGAACAAAAGGGAGCCGCAGATCCCTGCCCATGGCTGCTAGCCTCAGCAGATCAGCAAATTAATTGCAGAGTCTATCTCTGAACAGAAAATTAACTTTAAATCACAATTACTTTCTCTCTCTTTATTTTTTTTTCATTTTTTTGGTTATTTTCTTTATTTCCATTTCAAATGCTATCCCACTTCCCAGATTCCCCTCCACAAGCCCCCTATTCCCTCTTCCCTCCTCTCTGCCTCTATGAAGGTGCTCCCCCATTTGCCCACCCACACCTGCCTCAGCAGCCTAGTGTTCTCCTATCCTGGAACATCAAGCATCCATAGGACCAAGGGGCTCCCCTCCTCCGCTACATATCCAGCTGGAGACATGGGTGTCCCTTGCATCCTCTTTGGTTGGTGTTTTGGGTCCTGGGTACTTTGGGGGTGGGGTCTGGTTGATTGATATTGTTGGTCTTCCTATGAGATTTTCATGTGCAGTTTTGCATTCAAAGTCAAGGATGGTTTCTGTGAATTAAAGGAACTTTATAAAAACCTCTGGGTAGTAAGAGTCTAGGAAGAGGCCTGATGCTTGAATGAAATGTTTAATTAATTTCTTAAAGTGCCTGCAAATTCTCAGACTGCCTGGTTTGAAAGAAGAGCCTTACGTTCTGCCACTTCCATGGGTAGAAATCCAAAGCTTTCTGGTTGTATTTTTAATCATCTATTTTCTATTTCCAAAATGTGCAGAATGAGCTTCTGATTCTAAAACATTCTTTCTGAGTATGTGTGTGCATGTATTTGTGCACATGTGTGTATGAAAGTGTGTAGATCTGTATACACATGTCTTTGCATGTCAGAATGTACATATGTATGTATATATTCACATGTGTGCACATGTATATATGTGAGTGAAGGTGTATGCATACATGTGTGCATGTGAATTTTTGTGTTTGTGTGTGTGTGTGTGTGTGTGTGCATGTTTGTGTACCTGTGTGCAGGGCTCCGACTTGCAGAGATCAGAGAACAACCTTCAGATGTTGGTCTCAGCCCTTTTATCACATTTATTACTTTTAGCAGGGTTTCTCTCTGATGTGCCAGTAGAGCTGACCTTCAATGTTTTGGAGCTTCCTCCATTCTTGCCTTCCACTTCATACAAGCAGACTGGCATTGCAAATGCTGGCACTAGCACTTGGGACTTTTCACGTGGCTTCTGGGATCTGAACCAGGGCATGCATGCATGCCAACATGCATGGCAAGTGTTGTTTTTATGCACTGAGCCGTGTTAGAAACAGTATTTTCTAATGTATTTTAGGATGATTTCAGTTACTGGGAATGCTTGTATTTTGTCCAGTTTTATTCCCATGTTGCTAATTTTTCCTTAGGGATTCTCTGAACATACTAAGAGAATCTGAAAGCATTTATTGCAGATACTGTGGAAAGGTAGTAATAAAATAGTATTTATATGTTTTATATTTCCAGTTCTTTATGCACATTTTTCCTGTCTTCCTTGAATGTTGGAATCTTCTTGATTCTTTTTACTTTAACATAAGACACTGGGATAGTTATTTTATAAAGAGAAAAGGTTCATTATGCCTCACTGTTCTGAAGGTGTTGCTGTCACATAAAGTGGCTCCATAGCCCTCAGTCTCTGAGAAGCATAGCTTGTCTTGGCTGGAGTATGTGGTCAAGCCAACCCCTCCTTCACCTTGTAAGACAGGAAGCAAAGAGGATGGGCTACAGTTCCTACTCTCTTTGGGGGATGCTCCCCACAACCTAAGGACTTCCTACTAGACCCCACTTTCCTTTTTTTACTTATTATTTTATTTTATTAGATATTTTCTTTATTTACATTTCAAATGCTATCCCGAAAGTTCCCTATACCCTCTCCCCACCCCTGCTCCCCTACCCACCCACTTCCTCTACTTGGCCCTGTGCTGGGTCATATAAAGTTTGCAACACCAAGGGGCCTCTCTTCCCAATGATGGTCGACTAGGCCATCTTCTGCTCCATATGCAGCTAGAGCTCTGGGGGTACTGGTTAGTTCATATTGTTGTTCCACCTATAGGGTTGCAGACCCCTTCAGCTCCTTGGGTACTTTCTCTAGCTCCTCCACTGGGGGCCCTGTGTTCCATCCAATACCTGACTGTGAGCATCCACTTCTGTGTTTGCCAGGCATTGGCATAGTCTCACAAGAGGCTGTTATATCAGGGTCCCTTCAGCAGAATCTTGCTGGCATGTGCAATAGTGTCTGGGTTTGGTGGCTGATGATGAGATGGATCCCAGGGTGGGGTAGTCTCTGGATAGTCCATCCTTTCATCTTAGCTGTAGACCCCACTTTCTAAAGGTTTCCTCATCTTCCCATAGCACCATCCTGGGAACAGAGAGTTCCATACAGGGACTTTCCAGAGAAGGACATTCAGTGTCCAAACTGTGACTCCATCTTTCAAGGGTTCTTTGTCCTGAGAAATTTTCACAGAGGAAGCTGACTTTTCCATCTTGTCTATATATAGATTGTGGTTTAGATTACTTTTAAATTATTCTTTCCTATGTTACCATTTTTCAATCCCCTACAGATTTCCTTGGAATGTATTCTGCAACTTCCATACATTATATGTTTGTTTGATGAAAACATGCTTTCAAATTTCTTGGTATAATTGTCTGGATATATGTGGTCCTAATTAAAGCATACTTTTTATTCAGTTTACATTTTGTTTATTACAGTTTCTCTTAAGGTTATAAAAACCTGGCTTTTTGTAGGTTTTTCTGTAATGGAATCACTATTTTAGCAGCGAGGACAAGGGTAGATATGTTAAGAGACACTTGGAGCATTTCACACTGTTGGAAGGCTTCTTTAGATCACTCAAGAGGAAGTCCTGCAGGAAAGCTGTTGATAGCTTATAGATTATCTTTCTAAAACATGATCCACCGAAGATTTAAATTCAGTGTTTCCTTGACTATCACAGAGTTTGATTAATCAATGGGGAAATGAGGCAGTTTCCAGTGGGCTATGGTTTAGTCACTCCACCATACCTCTCTCTAGGATGTTGATTCTTAATGGGGCCATAAGCCCTTTCTAAAGCAGAAAGTTGCTAATAATTCTAATAATTACACTGATAGCTGTATTAGCCAACACTTGCTATGCTTATCTGGCATTGTCTTATGTACTTCATATTTATTTATCTCACTTAATCATCATGCTAAGTCTATAAAGTAGAGGGCACAATCAGCCCTATGTTGCAGAGTGAAAGGAAATCATGCAGAGTTTAATTTACTTGCCCACATTCTCACAGCTGGTGAGATGTCGTGATCGCAGTTATAGGATTATTCTGATAATGGCTGACATACCCGATTATTTAATACTGCTTCTCTCTCTTAAAGGGTGAATTTAAAATTCTCACCTATGTGTGTTACAGCCCTTTCTGTAAAGCCGTTCCTCAAACTTGAGATTCTTCTCCTCCAATATGAACATTCAGATAATGATGCAGTAAAATCTTTTATGGGACACTCCTCAAGATTGTTATATGCTCTGGGAGGGAACAAGATATATTTCCATAACTTCTGACTCCCATGGAGAGCTTTCCTCCCCATTCATAGCATAGAAAAGCTTGGGAATCGAGGGTAATCTGCAATTATTTATAGTCATCTTTTGATTTCTGTGGAAAGACATAAACTCTCATGAATATTTCACAGCCTAGACTCTCAGAAAAAGGGAGGAAAGTAGGTTTGGATAATTAAAAATTGCATTTTAGTCCTTTGTATTTCTATAAATGTTGGGTCAACATGGCTTATAGCTTGCCTTTTAAAATTACGGGAGGTAATGCGTTTCTTTGCCAAGTGCAAATCTTATTTCTGTGTGAGAAAAGAAGAGAATCAGAGAAAACAGGCTGAGGATCTGCACAGTCACCCACGTTCTCAGCTGCAGGGAGGAAAGGACCTTTGGGGAATTATTTGGCATTTACAGCAAGTGGCTCCTGGGGCAGCTGCTGAATGAAGCTGAGTATTGTGTTAAATGATTTTCTTCTCTGACCTTTATTACTAATGAATCTTCTTTAAGAAGCATTTAAAGAGTAAAAAGAAAGGTTGTTTTTATTAATCTTCTCTCTTTGCCCACAGAACCCAAAGAAATGGTGTCACCTGGCAAGAGATCTGCTGTGTTTCATGAAAAAACAGCCCAAGGTAGTAAAACTTATTTTGAATTAATATTTTTACAGTCGTTTTAGAAACATGGAACTGTTGACTTTCTTGATGACTGAGTTTAAATATTCTGTGAGTCATCAAAACAGTAAATTTGTTTTTGATAGAAAAGTAGAAGGAAGATTTTTGGTCATCATTATCTTTATAAAGTGTACAGTAAAAATTAAAATACAGAATGGCTTATGAAAAATTGTGGGTAACCATCAATTTTTGATGTTATTTTTCATTTATATAAACAAAATCTTGGGAGTTTGAATTTTCTTTACTTTTTTTTCTTTTCCTTCCTTTTTTTTTATTTCTTTCTTTTCTGAAAACTGCTGAACCATGTTTACAAAGGGCAGTCAGTGAGAGAAATGAGTTTTGTTAGGATATAGTTATGTTAGCTTTTCGTTTATTTAAGCATTAGTCAGAAGGCTGTGCATCCTACCTTTTGAATATGCAAAAACACATCAATACAGATTTCTAGAAAACTTCATCACGCTTTATGAAGATACTCTCACCCAAAACACATATTTTCTCTGGGAAGGCTGAATTAACATTACACAGTTGTTGAATAGCAGGCCTGATTATGCTTAACAGATTGCATATTTAGCTGCTAAATTTTCAAATCGCTGTGTGATTTATTTACATATGTTGTTCTAAGACTATGAAAACCCATGCAAATATTCTAATGCCATATACATGAAAACAAATTGAGTATAGATGAAGATATATAAAATGTACGTGTTTTGCTGATAAAGCTTTTGCGGAAAAAAATTCACATGGGTTAGCATTGTGAATGAATCTAGATAATTCTGTTGAATGCTACAATTTTATAGAGTCATATTGAAATATATTGTATAGTTGCACCCCGATAGGAACTACTGCTTTTTATTTGGGATTAATTGTTGAATATATCTAACCAAAATGAGAACTGAAATAAGGACAGAAATTTAAATTTAGTGGACATTAGTAGAAAAAAAAAAAAACCTGTTTCTGAGTTTTGATTTGCAGTAGATCAAAGCTAAATTGTTAAATTACATTACAGATTAGGATGTTTCTGTTTATTTTTGGTTTTCTTTAATTCCTAATAGGAGAAGCAAATTCCTTGAGAAAATTTCTATATCCTAAAGTTGTTTTTTTTTGGGGGGGGTGGGGTGGGGTTGTAGCCTTATATCCAAGTTTATTGACATTAATATATCTTTAAATCTTAAAATGGAACCTTGGAAAGATCTCCAAGGCTCATAAATTATCAAGAAATAAGGGGGTAGAAAGGGTATAAGGATGAAGTATGAGGATGCTATGAAATCCTGTCCTCTGGACATGTCATGGATGAATGTTATGCAAATGAACTCACAACAGCTGGGACCAGCCAACACACCACATAGGCAGGATCCAGCCCAGAGGATAGAGCTCCTGAGGCTACATCCCTAGCTAGGAGCTCTTGGCAGTTGTCAGCTTCTTGGGCAGGATGTGTGCCACTTTTCTTCAGGAGCATGACCCTGGATAGGCTGCCTGTGTTCCAGTGGATGGTCCTATACCCATGCACATGGTTCCTGCACTAAGTCAACTCAGTGGTTTATGAAGTAGAATGGAGAAAGAGGAAGGAGTGGGGAGGGAGGAGTGGAGGAAGTAGGGGCTAGAAAATGAAATGAAAAACTTTCAAATACCTAGTGAAATCATGTCATGGTCACCGTTTGCTTATAATCACTATCCATGAATTTTCAGTAAGGAAAATAATGATAACTTATACCTAGACAATACACAGAGGATGCGGATGTTGTACTGATGCTGCTGAGGGGAGTGATGGCAGTTTAGGAAGATGATAGACAAGATCTGGTTGAAGGGGAATCAGAGTAGGGAAAGAGAAATATACTGGTTGGGGGAAAATCAGTAAGGGGGATCCTGGGTATATGTGCTACTGGTATAAAAATACAGAATGAGGAAAAGAAAACTTTTCAAGGTATGTTTGTGAGATTTTTTTTCCTTTTCTCAGAGGTCCATACATATTAATATATTCAGATGCTGATGTGAGTGACTGTGTGGAAAAACTTACTTTAAAGGGAATGTTGCAGAGGAAGAGTTAGGGTTAGAGAGGCAATCTTATCACCATGGTAACATTTTAACATCAGCATGGTAACATTTTAACATGTGTTCCCAGAGCAAGGAAACCGAAACTTGCTTCTTTTCATTGTCACACCAACATGCTTTGTATAGAACAAAATTTAAGTTTTGGGGGGATATTTTGGGCAATATTCTCAAAGAAATCACAGTCTAGGATGGTTTTGCATTGATGCCAGAGTGAGAGCTGGTGCAAAGTGGCTTGGGGTGGAAGAGAGAAAAGATGTGGAGAAATTAGGCTATGTCATGATTTCTTGGTTAGTCCTTTAAGCAGGTGTGCTTGTCTCTTATAGTATTCTTTCTGTTCCTGTCCTGTCCTCCTCTCTTCTCCTGTCCTCTCCTCTCTTCTCCTGTCCTCTCCTGTCCTCTCCTGTCCTCTTCTTCCTTCCTTCCTTCCTTCCTTCCTTCCTTCCTTCCTTCCTTCCTTCCTTCCTTCCTTCCTTCCTTCCTTCCCTCCTTCCTTTTCTTTTATTCACTACTGGAATTCACTTATTTTCATTACTGGAATGCCAGGCTGGCCTCAAACTCACAAAGATCTGCCTGTCTTTGCATCCTGAGTGTTGGGATTAAAGGCATGTGGTATTCCGTCTCAACTTATGATATTCCTCTTTATAAGGTGACCAGCAGTAATGTGTTGATACTCTGCCTGTGTTAGCTCAAGTAGGAATGTGCACATACGTGTTAGTGTGCATGTAGTGGAGTTGTCCTCCACCATGACTGACATGCTCATTTTGTGTACAATTAACTGTAATGGGCTCAGAGTGCAAGCTGTTGCACCAAGAGAATACACTGTATTTGAATGCTTTAAAAAGTATGTTTAAATAATTTGTCATGTATAATTGCATTATGTTAAGTATTTGATATTGTTATTTATGATATACATAATTTTGCAATCCAAAGGTAAAGGAAATTTCAATTATTCAAGTCAAAATGTTCTTTTCATATAAAGTGTGATTATATATCATATAAAATATAGTATGCTGTACTATATTCCATAGTTATGTATAAATATATATATAATTCAATATTTACCTGTTCTCCTTATCTGAAAATAGATTGAATTTCATTAACAAAACTTAAGATTTGTACTGTATTTTTAAACTGTGCTTTTAGATTTATTTTATTTACATGGGTATTTGTATGGATGATGTATATGTAGAAGCCAGAAGAGGGTATCACATTCCATGGAACTGGAGTTATGAACAGTTCTGAGCTTCCCTGTAGGATCTGAGAAATGAAGCCATGTCGTCAGAAAGAGCAGTAAGTGCTCCTGACAGCTGAGAAACCTCTCCAGTCCCTGTATTTTATTTTGATTGTGCATGAACATTGGATTTTCTTCTCAAATACATTTAACTTTTTTTTTGGGACACTAAGATATAAAATTAAAGGTTTAGCAAAACTTTTGCACTCTAGGTTGGAATCTAGGCTTTAGTGGAAACATTCTGTTGAGAAATTTAAATAAACTGTATTAATGACTTATTACATATATTCCAGAACATTAAGAAATACTTTTTATGTATACTGCTTATAGATTGATTTTACTGCTATTTTCTTTTCTTGATGTATTACATGCTAATACTTAGAACGATAAATATTTTGTGATATTTTAAGAATGTATCGCAAATTGTGTTTATTATTAGCACACATCCATCATTTTAATAACAACAGAAAGCAGAACATCAAAAATTGAAACCGAATAATAAAAACCATGGTTTTAAGTGGAAATTTGGATCCTCCTGAGGCCCAATGTGTGTGAGGCAGTTGTAGCAGGGCTTGATTCAGAGCTCATGTTTGATGAGGACTCTGCTTTGCCTGTACATAGTCACTGTGTCAGGCAAGATGTGCTCTCAAAACTCAAACAATATGCATGTATGCATGCATATATGTATGTATATACATATATATCAAGCATATATATATATATAATGCAATGAGTATGATATGTTTTCATCAGATTTATCTTTTCTCCTCCAACTTCTCCTATGGTCACTTCCATATCTTCTCTCAAAATCATGTCTTCCTCATAATTATGTATTACATATGCACATATAGAGAAACTGACTGACATATAACCCACTGAGTCAGACACATGTGAGGCTGATCACTTAGCTATGCCTCTCCCTCCAACCCAAGCATTATGGAGATGGGGACAGGAGGGTTTAGTGAGTACAGCAGCCAGAGATGCTCGATCAGTGAACACCCAGCTCAGTGGGAGACCCTTCCTCAAAACTCCAATGGGAAAAAGACTGACAGAGGGAGATGCCCATCGGCCTCGAGCTTTCACATGCATGCACACACACACTTGCATGTATAGTGGCACACACACACACACACACACACACACACACACACACACTAGCTTCTAAGATCTTTGTCATATTCTAGTTCTCTCTCTCTCTCTCTCTCTCTCTCTCTCTCAGTGTGTGTGTCTGTATCTCAGCCTGCACCCATATATCACTGCTTAAACACATAATCTATCCCAGCATGTTTGATTTACATTGCCTTACATATGTCCTTCTGCTTCCAAGTGTGTATATATGCTTACATGTGTATATATTTCTATCATTTTATATAAAGCTATCTGTAATGATGATTTTTCTCTCAATATAATTTTGAAAATATGCCTGCCACTTGCCTTCACTCCAATGTGTAACATAGACATCCTTTGAATGAATATGCATGCTCTTTGATTCTCCAAGATTTCATTGAAGGAGTGTTTAAAAGGCTGAAAGATTTCTTTGTACTATGAGAGCTATAACTTAGCTATGCTCTGCATTAATTAGGCTTACCTGGTGAACAGATTCTATTTTATCACTTATTTTCAATGAGAATAAAGTCATACTGACAATCCAGTAATTTATAAATTCACAGATGGGATATACTTTGGACCCTAGGAAGATGGCCCAATCTTGTCACCCGTTGTTGTGTGCCACACTGCACATGCCGTTGATGAAATATCTAACCTGAGTTACTCAGCAAAGTTACTTTGGCCTAAGACAAAAGTTAGTGTCTTTTCTGATCTTTTCCTGTTTTATATCTTACACAAAAATTAATAAAAGTAAATAATTATGTATTAATTTATTAATTTAATTTCTACCTGCTGTTCTCAAATGCTGTAGCTGAAGCAGGGAAGTGCATCTAGAAATAGAATGTCTTTCTTTTGTTACAAATTCTTACACATACACACACACACACACACACACACACACACTAAATTGTTGCATCTGATAGAAATTATCTGTGGGGTCTTGGTTAATGTCATAATCATTTCAGTATCTTCTGTGTTTTCTGTATCATAATCTATGTGGATGCTAGAGACCCTTGAAGAAGCCCCACCCTACCATGCACAAATGTCATATATCTGATCCTGTGGGATCATGTGTGGTAGTTTCATGGCCATTTTGGGTGTGCCAGCATGTGAATGTAGAATGGGATTTAACACACCCTGCTCTATGGTAGGCAAGGATTCTACATTATGTAAACACTGAATGTCAAACCTGGGTGTTTGAGAAGTTGGGATAAAATAAAATCTATTGAGGTTAAAGTAAATTTCTTTTGAGTTGAGGTTCCCATTGACAATATCCAGAAAAAGACTAAGGAGATTTGAAGGAATTGGTTTCCTTAGGGGTTAACAGACATTTAGTTTTAATTTATTCAGTATTTCGGGACTAGTCATGAAGGAGTCTCAATTGACTGAAAATTAAATACCTGAACTGAAATTAATAATTTGTAATTCAGTTCTTCCATATATATATGTATACGTATGTATTTGTGTATGTGTGTATGTACGTATGTATTATACACTATGTGTAGTCCATATCATCTAAGTGCATTAAGCATTTAAAAATCATGCCACTAGGTGTCAGCAGTAATCTCCTAGGGTTTCTGTGACCCTTGTCACAAAAAGGAACTTTATTAGAACATCGTATTTGAAAACAGCACTTATCTCATAATGTTAATGAAATATAAAAGTAGAATTATAAAGATATAATCTTATGAGATTATTTTATGCTTGTTTCTGCTCAAAGTTACTGTATCCTTCCTCCTGGTGTTTCTTATTTCAATATACTTGTAAGGTTTGAGCATCTTCTCAGAACGTGTACTTGATATTACACTCTCCATTTCCACAGGTGTGCCCTGTGGTTCATATATCATGTATTGCATAAGCATTGGCTCTTTGGATTTTTATTCATTCTTACTGCAGATGTGTGGTTTTTAGCTACCAACTCTCAGAAGACAGTGTGGCATTAATTTTTGAATACCAATACCTGTATCCTGTCCATTTACTAATGCCTAAGATATTCAGAATCTCTGTTTTGTTATTGCATGGAACTTAGAACATTTAAAAAGACGACGCACAGAATTGTGGATGCTTTCTCTCCAATTGACAAAACAGCATGGAGATAGGAAAAATATATGTTCTGTGAATTGCAATCCACAATTTAGGCCTTAATATGGTAGGTAAAATTACTTGAAGTTTTATTTATAGAAGTTAATAACAAACTATAGCTTGGCTGTGTTCAATGGATGGAACTTATTTGATGATGCAGTTCTCTTCTGGTTACATTACCTCACACTAGGAGGACTCAGTCTAATCTGTTGGGGTTTTGGTGCTAGGATCCTATCCTGAATGACTGTCTATCAACCAAGTACCAAGCAGTTTTATAAATAGTAGAAAAATAGACTTCTTTCCATCTCTCTTGTTCAGAAAAATTTTGATGTAAGTTGCATTTAAAAACATTTCAACTAAAGCTCTTAAAGGAATATAAAGAGAATTTCTGCCTCAAAGAAAATTCTAACAATGACTCTTCTAATATAAAGTTGCCCCTGCTTCATCCTGAAATTGTTCATTTGTGATTTTTTAATTTAACTTGTAAGAGAAACATCAAGTTTACTGGAGTTTCATATCCATTTTAGTAGTAGGAGAAGACTGTGCCGAGATTTTCCCCAACACTGAGGCTGTTAGTTTTAATTATATTCACAGGTGATGAAATCATGCTCCAATTATTTGACCCGTGTAATGACCAAACCAGGACTAGATACAGGGGGCAAGTGCTGTGGATATGTAAGAAACACATCATTAGCCAACCTTGAACCTGGGGCCCAAGTGTGCAGCTTACTGGCTCTGTAATGGCGTAGCCCTGGATTCCCCTATTTAATCCCTTAAAGGAGGTCACTCCTGAGATCTGATAGGACATCTGTCATCCATCTTCCTGTTCATGACATATATGGAATAGAGAGACTGCCAGTTTCAACCTAGCTCCACGGTATGCTAACTCTTGCTTCATATCCATGTATATATTTCTCCTTTTTAATTATAACTCATTATCAAGAGTATGGCTACATCTTTTTATGTTATGTATGGCAATTTAGTGCATGCATGCAGTATATTATAATTAATACAATTGATTTCTTTGTTCATCATTTTTATGTGTTGGGAATTTCATGTTCCGTGATCATTGTGAAGTGTGTCCTATGATGTTTAATCATTGGTACCTCTACAATGATAAACAAGAAGAGGGACTCCTACACCATAGCCGGACTCTGGTGTCTTTATTTGAACTCTTTTCCCTCTCTCTTACTACCTTCCTTTCCCAGTCTCTAGTTTTCCCAGAGGACATGTGGTATGTGCTTTTCTGCGTCTGGCTTATTTTACATGGAATAATGCTCTCCAATTTCATCCATGTTGCATCAAATGATAGGATGTTGGTATTTTTTATCATGAAAATATGCCATTGTCTCTATTCATGGAAGGATATCTGGGTTGAGTCTATATTTAGGCTATTGTATACATGGCTGTAAGGAACAGGGGGCTGCAAACATGTTTTTGATGTAACAATTTCATTTCCTTTGACTCTGTACATGTAATGGAATTGCTGGATCATATGGTAGTTCTGTTTTTGGTTTCCTGATGTATTGCCCTCCTATTTTTCATAGTGTCTATTCTAATTTACAGCTCAACCAAAAGCAAATACACGTGTATATCTCTACATCCTTGGCCATACCTGTTAATTTCTGGGTTTTTTATTTTCATTTTTTATTAGAGGTTTTCTTTATTTACATTTCAAATGTTATCCCCTTACCTAGTTTCCTCTCCGAAAATCCCCTATTTCCTCCCACCTCCGCCTGCTCACCAACCCACCTACTTCCTGGCCCTGGCATTCCCCTATACTGGGGCATAGAACCTTCACAGGACCAAGGGCCTCTCCTCGCATTGATGGCTGACTAGGCCATCCTCTGCTACATATGCAGCTAGAGCCACAAGTCCCACCATGTGATTTCTTTGATTGGTGGTTTAGTCCCAGGGAGCTCTGGGCGTACTGGTTAGTTCATATTGTTGTTCCTTCTATGGGGTGCAAACCCCTTCAGCTCCTTGGGTTCTTTCTCCATCTCCTTTATTGGGGACCCTGTGCTCCTTCCAATGGATGACTGTGAGCATCCACTTCTGTATTTGCCAGGCACTGACAGAGCCTCTCAGGAGACAGCTATATCAAGCTCCTGTCAGCCAAATCTTGTTGGCATCTGCAATAGTGTCTGGGTTTGGTGGTTGCTTATAGGATGGATTATTCATTTCTTTTTGATGATAGCCATTCTGCCTTGGTATGATGCTGTCTCAGTCAGGTTCTGATTTCCATTTCTTTATGCATCTTGCCTCTCTTCTCACCTTCATTTGACTGTTCATTTACATGGATTAAGCCAACAAATTGAAAAGACCAGGCTCTCTTTAGGATGTTCCGTAAATTCAAATACCTCATCAGGCCAGTCCAAAAGCACTTTACTGCTGGCCGCATCCCAAATTCTTGCAACTTTATTTCCAACCAATTCCTTGCCTGGAATTGGAATATCTTGTAGCTCTCACAACCCTTCTGACGTCACTTGTATATGAAGTACTTGTATCCACCAATATTTTTAGACTCAGTCACTTGTATTTTTAATCACTTCCTGTACTGATTTTCTCATCAGTAAAATGGGGCAATAATAACAGGGAAAATGTATGTTTAAAGAATTTGATTTTTCAGTTATATCGCATAGAAATTTTGGCCTTTTCCATTTTGAGACAGGCTCTCACTATAGCCCATGATGGAATAGAACTCATGAGTCTCCTGTTTTACCCTACTTAATGTTGGAATTCAAGATGTGCACCACTCCGCTGCACTGCCGGGGAAAGAGCTGACTGGTGAAGGGACCCGCAGCTGGTCCCGACCGTCCTGCGCCTCTCCTGCCCAGGAGGGGTGTTCGCCTGGCGGCTGTCCGCAGGCTGTTCCAGCGCCCAACACCTTGCCTCCCCGACCGAGGCGGGGTGTCCGCCTGGCATCCAGCGCCTTTCCTCACCCGAGGAGGGGAGTGCGCCCGAGAGCAGTACTAAGGCTTGGGGTCTACCCAGAA
>NC_034609.1:6081946-6119990 GCF_900095145.1 Mus pahari
AAAAAAAAAAGATGTGCACCACTGTGCCCACTTTCAGTTTATTAGAATATTATTTCCTGGCTGAAGGCAAGTTGCATAATCCTCTGTGTTTTGTCCTGATTTTTCTTCTATAAATCCAGGAATGAAAAATAATTTAAAAATTGAATTTTAAAGCCAGACTATTATTATTAATTTATTTTACTTCCTAGAATATAGGAAATGCTTAGTATAAATTAGACAGTGGGTTGGGGTGATAACTCAATTGGCAGAATACTTCCACTGAAAACTCTGACCTGAGTTTGAGATTGCGAACCCATGTAGAAAAATCTGTATGCACTGGTGCATTTGTGACATCTGAGAACTAGGGAGGGAAGCCAGGCCAGATGCATGGCAAGCTGCAAGTTCCTGAGAAACTAGATATTCATAGAAACCTGTAAAGATGGACAGTACCTGAGTACACAGCACACCCCCACTTCATCACAAACAATTAATACATAAACAGCCTACATTAACTTCAAACCGGTCTCAGAATTCACTTCCATAAAATTTACTCTCAACATTTATTGTCATTCTTAGACTTATTAAATTCCTCCACGTGTATTTGAAGCTTTAACAGGCCACATCACCAATATTTTTAGATTTAGTCACTTGTGTTTTTGATAGTTGCTGTACTAATTTTCTCATCAGTTAAGTGGGGCAGTAGTACAGGGAAGAGGTGCCTTTAGAGTTACTATAGAGTCAGACTAGAACATAAAAATAACAGGGTTGGTCATAGTTGTCACTTATTCCATTCTTGCTATGAATTAGGAGATGAGTTAAAGGTTTTATTTACATCACTGTATCTGCTAGAGTCTGGCACATTGGCTTGTGGGTGCTTTGCAAGTGACGGATAGGGAGGTAATGGAGTTTTATACCTGCTTTTCAAGCACAAAATCAATATATGTGGAGAGATAAAGCTAGGGTTTGGAAAAACTCAAGATGTGTGGAAACTATTAAAAAATTGGATAGAGGCTGTGGCTAAATACAGCAGAGGCAGTGATGAGCTGTGAAGGACGCCACCCTCCCTTACCTGTCATGTTTTCTACAACCTCCACACAGAAGGCACATAACAGAGCTTTCTCAGGGCTGACACCTTTGTCCTTTTCAAGTTTATGGTTGAAAGTACCACTGCACATAGCAAAGGCTTTGAAAAATGCCAGGGTAGTTGAAATCGCTCTTGACCTACTTCTTAGCATGCTATAAATATCATTAACAACAGCAATTAAGCATGCCATCAGATTTTATTATACATTTTACAAGAAGTTGTTTGATTCTTGACCTAATTGTGGTATGATGGTTGGGCATATGTCAGGCATGTAAAGTCTACATATGACATATGAAAGGCCTTGGAGATCATTGATTTTTAATTTGTGGACAATAAATGGTATGGTTCCCATGGTCAGAATTTACTTTCCACTGACAGAATCCATATCTTTCCTTATAAATTTATTAGAATTGTTCAAACCTTACTAGGACAGCACTCACTCATATTAACCCTGGCAAAGTTTGTGATAGACATCTAACTTTTGCTCTTGCTTATTTTTAGAGATTAATTTGGATAATTTGTATTGGAAACAACGACAATCTGTGTGAAATTGTCAAACTATGGAAACTAGTACTAGCAAACATTGTCTACAGTCAGTTCTCTATATCTGAGATTTCTACATCCTTGCCATCAACTATTTGAAGATATATAATATGAATTTCATCAGAACTCAACACAGCCATTTCTCATCATTCTCCATGTGATGTTGTATAACAACTATATTATATTAAGTATTAGAAATCATTTATAGATTATTTAAAGTACCTCGGAGAATGTGTTTATGCTATAGGTAAACTTTCACCATTTTATGGAAGAGATTTGAGCATATGTAAACTTTAGCAATCATGAGAGTCCCCTAGGGGATATATATATATATATATATATATATATATATATATATATATATATATATATATGATACCAGGTACTGCTATCAGTGTGTACATCTGAAAGTTCATTTATATTTATCTGTTTTATAGTTTATATTGTTATGATAAAATACCTTGGCCATAAACAACCTGTGGAGGAAAAGGTTTCAGTTTATCCTGAGATAAACTGAAATTAAGGATGTCAGGGCAGGAACCTGGAGGCAGTGCTGATGCAGAGCCCTGGAGGGGTTCTGATTACTGGCTTGCTCTTCACAGCTTACTCCGTGAGCTTTTCTACAGCACCCAGTTTGACTAATGCAGGGATACCACCAACTACATCAACCACTAATTAAGAAAATACAGTACAGATTTGCTCACAGGCCAGTCTTGTGGAGGCATATTTCAACTGAGAGTCCCTCTTCCCAAATGCGCTTGCGTCAAGTTGAGTAAAACTAGCCAGCATATTCTATCTAACCCTGATCAAAATAAAACACTATAATCTGGATGCC
The DNA here is from genome assembly GCF_900095145.1 of Mus pahari. Lineage (NCBI taxonomy): Eukaryota > Metazoa > Chordata > Mammalia > Rodentia > Muridae > Mus > Mus pahari. The sequence continues at coordinate 6,084,388 of NC_034609.1, forward strand.
TTGAATACAATGGAAAGTCATTTCTCACAGTGCTAGACGTCAGAAGTCCATGGTAAGGGAATGGCAGAATTGATACCTGTGGGGACCTTCGTTATGGCTAACTTATGGTGTTTTCTAAGATGTACCTTCACGTGGAGGAAAGAAAGGGTAATGGAAGAAAGAAATGTTCAAATGAACTCTCCCATGATGCTTCAGAAGGATACTAACATCATCCAAGAGATGGAGACCTAAGGACTAGTCAAACTAAGGAACTATCTTAGTTAGAGTTACTATTGCTGTGGTAAAACACCGTGACCATCCTCAATGAAGGAAGTAGAGAAAGAACCCAAGGAGCTGAAGGGGTTTGCAGCCCCATAGGAGGAACAACAACATGAACTAACCAGTACCCCCAGAGATCCCTGGGACCACCAATCAAAGAAATCACATGGTGGGACTCATGACTCTAGTTGCCTATGTAGCAGAGGATGGCCTAGTCAGCCATCAATTCGAGGAGAGGCCTTGGTCCTGTGAAGGTTCTATGCCCCAGTATAGGGGAATGCCAGGGCCAGGAAGTGGGTGGGTTGGTGAGCAGGGGGAGGGGAGAGGAGATAGGGGATTTTCGGAGAGGAAACTAGGAAAGGGGATAACATTTGAAATGTAAATAAAGAAAACATCTAATAAAAAACAAAACACTATGACCAAAGCAACTTAGGGAGGAAAGGGTTTACTTGGTTTATGCTACCGCACGGAAGGACGCTGCTTACCAGCTTGCTCCTCATGACTTGCTCACTTGCCTTTCTTATAGCACCCAATTTGATTAATTCAGGGATGTCACCACCCATATCAACCACTAATTAACACATATGACATTTATTTTATTTTGATTTTCTCATCTATAGAATGGTCATTGCTTGCATAAATGAGCCTCAACTTCCACTTGCCCTTGACCTACTGATTGTGATATGCTTTGGTTTTTCTTCCTCTCAAACAGTGGGGTTTGTCTGGAGGTTGAGTTTGGGCAGTAGTGGTCCTGCTAGCATGGAAAATATGCTTTACATACACTCTTAAAAACATACACTTTCCCTTCCTAGACTCCTTTCGTAGCCATAAGGACAAGCATAGAATAGACAGTTGGGAGGAGGGACTAGAGAGAGCAGTTTGGGATGGCTCAATTTCCACCTCAGAACCCAGGGATTTGACAAAGATGGACAAGCAAGCTCTACTGAGTAATCAGTCATTACCACACAGGAACTATCATTTAAGGGACAAAGATTCTTGAGCTCAAAGCAGGCAGAGTGCCAACACAGAAGTTGGGGTTTTTTTTTGTTCTGTCATTTGGAGAAGATAATGGCATGGCTATTTTTAACAATGGAAAAAGAGAAACTGGTTAGAACCAGAAAACCAGAGACTGAAGGCGAAAATGTGAGAAAGATGTGGTTGCTTCATCAAGCCACAGGGGCCAGCCAGGCTTCAGGCCCACATGTCTGCTAATGGAACTGGACTCACTGATGTTTCTTCCTGTTCCTTGAGGCTTAAATGGCTTAAATGGTCCCAATAGCAGGGAGGGGTTATTTTACAGAAAAGAGCACCACATTGTTTCCAGTCCTGTGTGTTATTTCAGAACCTCCTTGACACGTCCTAATATCAGGGGAAAATGCTTTTCTGTCCTTTGAACCTGGGTAGTTTATGTCTCATGGTAGAAGTAACAGTTAGGTTAGGCCCCAATAGGTTCAGCCTGGTTTGTAACCCCTGGGAAACTCTTGTCCTCAAAGGCTGCATGTCATTCTGTGAGACCATTCAAGCCTATAGAGCAGCCAGCTCTAAGCTATCTGATGGCATTTTCTTCTAAGCTCTCAGCCAATAGTGAGTGTCATCTGCCAGCCATGTGAATAAGTTGTCCGACTTGTAGTCTAGGGGATGCCTTGGTGGTAATGATGAGTAGAGCAAAGACAAACTTTGCTTTCATGGGTCCTGTGCCAAATACAGATTCATGAACAAACAAACGCCCCTGCTGTAAGCCTGAGAATCGAGGATATTTTATTAGGCAGCCATAGTGGTGGTGACATTAGGAGCTCCTTCTCACAGCTCACTTCGGCTAAATATTTCTCTGACCCTGCTCCACCTAGCAAGTTCACTAAACTTTCATTTTGGCTTACTACAGTTTACTCTATAGTTTTGGACAAGTGTCAATTGTTGTGTTCTCTCTCTTTGTGATGTAGCTTTTCCAAGATGGAAACATGTTGTAGGGTCCCCAAAACCTCCTGGCAACCCCATTTTTGATAAATTCCTCTCCTGCTCTCTAGCGAGGACTGTGATGTGTAATATGACAGCCTGTGGGCACATGTGGTGATTCAAATTTGAATGGAATTAAAATCTAATGTAATTAGCAATTTTCTTCTGTGGCTATATTAGCCATATTTCAAGTGTTCCATATTTATGTGTGGGTATTGTCGAAACATGTTAAACAGTGAAGAATGTCAGAGCGTTCCCAATCCCTCACTGTTCCACTGGCGTGGGCTGACTCACCATTCACACTTGGGCTTCAAGTCTGAATCCTTTAGATACTGAGATATCACTGTGAAAAATCCCTGTGAGTGCAGAGATTAAAGGGCCTGCTTCCCCCCCCCCCCCAAGCCTGAGCGCTACAGAAGACAGAGAGGGTATCTCTTTCTCAGCTAAACTGGTTCTGTTTCACTGACATTCATACCAAAGGATGGCCATTTGTAGCTTTGCCTAAATTTTTGCCTACTCCCTGGAAACAAGGACTATGATTTATTTATTTTTTTGGTGATATTTTTCCTTTTTAAAAAATCCAACCTGACTTCCAAAATTTACAGACATTATCCTCGTAACAAAAGCTATCCCTCTGCAAATACTGGGGGGGGGGGGGGGGCTGTTCCTGCTACCCCCAGAGCCCACAGCACACAGGGCCCCTGCTGACTTGACAGTGAACTCTGGCATGGGTTGGATATTGCCCCCTCAAAAAGAAAAAGAATAACTTCAAGGCAAAAGGACCTTTATTCTCTCTGGGCATAAGTTTCCTTGAAAGCTTGTTTATTGACTTTTCTTGTAACAACAGAACTTGCAGAGTATAAAAGAAAAAAAAAAGGTAGCAAAGAAATAATATCAGCGATCAGCAGGCTTATTCATCAGCTTCACCTTGTTTGCAGTCAGCCACTGTCAGCTGTGAAATAAACAGTGCCACAAGCCCAATGTCAGTTTTGTTTTTTTTTTTAAATAGAAGCCATAGAGTTTAATTGATCAAAGAGGAAAGTAAACATTTAAACTCTCCAGCACAGGCCACTTCTCCTGAAAGTGAAAAGTGCTTGTGCCTGGATTTGTGTCAATGAGGAAAGTGCTGGAAGCAGCTGAACAGATGGAGACATGACTGAGAAAAAGAGAGACAGGCTCCTGGTGCCACCTATATGGAGCCTGGTGCCCAGCACGAATCATCCTGTCACATTACCTGAAATACCCCGCACATGTGCTATTTCTGTAGCAAGATGTTTTCCAAAAATTCTGACTCATACATTGACCTTTTCATGACCCATGACCTTTCCGAAATTTCTGACCTACAAAGGAGCCTTCTTTAGTAAGATGGTCCTACAAGCTGGTATATTTCATACCTCCCTCCTGTCGTTCTGTGGTGCACAGTAGATTGTGAATGTCCTGGTTTCTCTTCTGTTGTTGTGATAAGATACCTTGGCAAAGACAACTTAAGGAACAAGGCGTTTATTTTAGCCCACAGATCCAGAGCAGATCAATGCATCATGGCAGTGGTGACAGTGAAGGAGCAGGAGCCTGTCCTATCACAGAGCATGGCAGGCAGGCTAGAGGCAGAGAGAACAGGAAGTTAGCGCAGGCTATAAACGTTCAAGGCTTACCCTCAGTGGTACACTTTCTTCAGGAAGGCTTCAAAATGATCTGTAGCTTTTTCAAACACCACCAGCAGCTGGAAACCAAGCATTCACATCTGTGAGCCTGTGTGTGTGTGTGTGTGTGTGTGTGTGTGTGTGTGTGTTGAAGTGGGGGGTGGGGAGCATTTACATTCAAACCAAAATTGGATATCTGAAATTTTCTACTTAAATTTGTTTAACCCAGTACTTTCTAAAATTACTGGATTGTGAAAAATTATTTAACCACATATTTTACTTGGCATACATGAAAGAAAATCTCTTTTAGGCAGCGGAATGATACATTTTGAAAAGATGATTGGTTAGAATTCATAAATAGGTAATTATTAATAGTTTTCTTTTTAAATGTGTAGTGATTAGGTATTGTAGGAAAAATAAAAGAAAATGAAATGGTGTTCATACCTTTTCGAATGGACAGTAGAGGTGGGTGAGCATGTGCATGCATGTGTGAGTGTGTGTGTGTTGGGGGGTGTGAGCATGTTAATGTATGTGTGTGTGTGTGTGAGTGTGTGTGGGGTAGGGGTGAGTACATGATAAAGTACACTATTTCAGACATGTAAGCAACACTCCTGAAGCATTTATGTTCACTGTGTTCACATTGGTGGGGGTCCACGGCTGAAGCAAGGCATGGCAGGACACATATGTTGCTTTCCTTTAAAACCTGAGCTTTTAATCTCAGTCAACTGCCTATGAGTCCCACCTATTTTCACTCCAGTTTTTGTTTGAGTCTCATGCATGTCTATAGAATGAACATGGTGGGTTTTATCCCATTCTTTCCCTCCCCCATTGCACTCTTCCCAGACAGTTAGTTCTTCAGCTTTCATGTCTCTTTTCTGTGTGTGGTCCAGTGAGTTTAATTAAGGTTACTTTTTCAGGCATGGAGAAGTTATTCAGTGGAACAAGGGACATTCATCTGTGACCACAGTCCTAAAGCAAGCAATACTCCTCTCCCAGAAAGCTCTGACTGCCAATTCCTGAATTTGCTTAATGACCATTTTAGTGCATTATTTCTATTATAAGAGAAACCCTTATATTGGGTAACAGGAATGTCTTTCCTACAGTTCCAAAAGCTAGATGTCCAGGACAGTTATTAGGATTCAGTATGGTGAAGGATTGGCCTTATTTTATTCCTCAAGCAGTAGAAGGGCAGAATGTCAAATAGTCGCCTCTAGCCTCCCTTCTAATGGGATCATTAGTTCCATTCACCAGGAAGTTTTATTCTCATGTTCCCAAAAGACCTTCCTTAAACCCGTCATGTTGGTAGTTAAGTTTCACTGTATGAAACTAGACAGGACACATACAGACAATAGCAATGGCTAGACATTTGTCTTAAAAACCTATTGTAAAGACAGAAGTACATGGACTGCAGTCACAACCATGTGAGCTCTCAGGTCTACTATCATGGGAAGAAGAAGTCATGCTTAGCTATAGTCATCCTTTCTTTTGATAAATGCCTTCGGCCTCTCTCTATGGGCCATTAACTCTAGATACTTGGATACAGCAGCCTACAAAACAGAGAGAAATCCCTGCTCTGCTGGATTTTATGTCATACTAAGAAGAGACAGATGGTAAACAAATGTCTAACACTCTAGAAAAGAGCTATAGAGAAAAGCAAGGGAAGGAGGGAGGCAGGGCATCTGTGGCAAGGTGAAGTTTTGTATTTCAATTAGCAGGCCTGGAAGTCACCAGTCAGATGCTGTTTGAGCAAAGACCTGAAGAGGTCAGTGAGTGGTCTGATCAAATGAACGGGCCAATCGGATTTTCTCTTTACCAGGACTGTGGGTCACGTATGCCAGCTCTGAGTACAGACAGAGGAAAAAACAAGTCCATTGCAATAATATTCACATGAGATGGTGGTGGATAGGGCTAGGGTAGTCAGACTGGAGGTGACACATGACAGAGATGGTGACCCATCAGATCTGTAACGTCTCAAAGGCTGCAGCTATTGTACACAAGTTCTGAGGTCAGATGCAGGGCAAGGAACCAGGAAACAAATAAAAACACAGAGAAACCTTGGGAAGGTAGAACAATTCATTAGAGAGTGAAGCCAGTGAAGCAAAGATTATTCAAGCTTATAGGGTCTGGGTAATGCTCATCACTACAGAGAATTTAACAGGAATGTGCCCAAGAGGGGTGCATCACATTTGAGAGGCAGGAGGCCATCAGTGGTCTCATCAAGGGCAGCTTTCGCTGGTTGCTAAAGCTGAACATCTGAAAAATGCAGAAGTACAGAGTGAAGATATAGATTGCCCATTCAGGAAGCCTGATAGATACAGACACAACGGTCAAAGTTGTTATCATAATCCACAGTGAGATGTGCATTTCCTCCAGTGATCTGCACATGTGCACAGACAGAATCCTGTACCACCAGAGCTGCTTTGTGACATAATGACTTCTCATGTGTATAGTGTATGCTAACATTCTTCATCTCCCTCACATAATGCATTTTTAAAAATGCTTGCCAACAACAAATAAATTGATTTTGACTCTATCTCTAATATTGACTTATAATTTCCAATAATTTCACATACAACAGTTGACTAAAGAATTGCCACCTACAAGTTCATACTCAACCATAAGGGCTGGTGTCATATTTTGGACATTATGATCAGACTTTTAGACTCATCATTCTTTCTTCAAGTGTGGAATTTAGACTCTTTGGCGGTAGCACAGTTGTACAGAGAATGGTTAGCATGTGCATGATCATGAGATTTATCTGTAACACAAAAAAAAAAGTAGAAAAAAATTTGACTTTGCCATACAGTTACAGTCACATTGTGTTCATGAATAATCATTTCCTGACAACATAATGACATGGGTGTCTCCCTGTTTTGATTTTATTCTGTCTCTGTGATGTCTAATCTTTGATCTTTAACCTTTGATCTGTAATCAGGCACAGGATAACTGTCCTGGTGAGTTTGGTCCTCAGATGAAATTTAGAATGGATCTTTCTTGAATAGGAGTTGACATATATTATGGAAGAATAAACATCAAATACACAAACAGCATTAAGTGCTATATTTTTGAAAGGCAGAAAATCAGCCTAAGCTAATGAAAGCAATTCCTTCTTGTGCTGAAAGTCTGCATTAATAGAATTGTAAAGATTTTGAAGCAGAACGGACAACAAAGTTTAAACAGTGAACAGAAGAAAGTGTTGTAAGATCAGGGACCAATCTTCTGTGCTGTAGGATAGATCTGTCGGGTTTCAGTAGGAAGGTGAGGGACGGGGTGGATGCTAGCAGTGCTCCTTTGAGATTGGGTAGTTCCACACAGAGGTAAGTTTTTTGACTGACAATAAGAAGACAAGGATTTTCTGTTTGGCTTTGGAAGGACCTCTCACCCTGAGCATGTATGTGAAAAGAAAAAGTTACTAAAGATTTGGGGTGGTCTGAGTGGGTGTGCCGCTGTGAGGTCAGGACTTGGCCATTGATAGGGGAGCAGTTGTCAGTTTGCAGATTCAAATCTTGTCTTTTCCTTTTGTTTTAAAGCTCAGGCCACACCAATTGGCAACCTACCCAAAGCATACAACACTCATAAATTTGTTTTGTTTCCTCCCTAGTATTCTATTCATAATATTTCAGATTTTTTTTAACAGTAGCAAAATGCTACAGAAGTTCAATTTTTGTTCTGTGCTTTGCAAAAAAGTGGAAAATGTATTCTTTACACATAGTGGGGCTTGCTATTTGGGGTTCATGGTTGGAGAGCCAAAAGTAAAGTAGTAAACATCATTCACGCTTAGAAAAAGTGTCCCAAAAAGAGGCTTCTAGGATGGCAAGCTTTAGTCTTTGCTCTTTCATCTATGCAAATGCAAACCTCCTTTTAAAACTCTTTGAGAATTCCAACCAATGCATTTTAATTGCAGTTCCTTCATCCCGCAACTCTTCCAGATTCACCTCTATTTCTCTAACCACACAACTTATCTTTTACAAGCCAATAAGTTCAGTTTGTGCTGCCCATATCCTCATACGTTGGACTATGACCACATAGTAAGGTTACACCATTGTATCAGACTAACCCTCCATCTCACAACGACTATCAATTTCCACAGCTCCTCACTTAGGGATGGAACTCACTTCTCTCTGTGCTAAGATTTTGTATGGCTTGAGTTTGAACAAGTCTTCTTGTCTGTGCTACCATAGCACTGTGAGCTTGTATGTGTAACCATCCTGCAGTGTCCAGAAGTCACTATCTTGTTGCATTTGTCTACTGCCTCCAGCTCCCACAATCTTTCTACCCACTGCAGCTTCACAATTACTCCTAAGCTTTGGTAGGAGAGGTTAACAGTGTAGGTGTCCTACTTAGGGCTGAGCATTCTGCAGTCTCTTATTCTTTGCATTTTGATCAGATGTGGGTCCCTAATATTTAGTAACCCAAGTTTTAAACTAAAGAGCTTCACATAAAGATGCAAGATTTTTCAGGTGGGAGTTTGGGCCTACAAAAGGACAATAAGGAGAGCATAATCTCTCTCTCTGGTCCCCTTTTTGTGTTCTTTTGCTAGTTTGTTGAGAAGTGATTTGGAAATGGCTTTCTTCACCTGGTTAGTAGGAAGGAATTAACACAGAACCAAAGTTCCCTCAGCTTAGTTGACTCTATAGACTATATCTTACCTTCTCTCAGTGTCCCAGGTCACCATGAAACTTGAATAAAATATAGGGCAACAAAGGTACCGGCTAGAGTGGGTGAGAAAGGCCCCGAGTTTCCACTGTCAAACAGGGTTTTCTGAAGCACTGTCTCTGAATAAATCTCACATGCCTGCATGGTCTTCCCACACTCTCCATCTGACCACCTAAACTGTTTCTCTATTGCCATAGAATACTAGGTTATTTCCAACAGAAGTAGGAGATGATCTCTTTTGAGTCTATACTGATTGATCCTGGCCAGGGAGCATGGATTCAAGTTATACATTATAGTCAGAGCTCAAAGGAAAAAAAAATTAGGCCTTTTAAAAATACTCGGTAAATATAGCAGGAAGACAGACAATAGTAAAGTTTGAGGGAAAAGAACAGGTGAAGGCTAACTAAAACAAGCCTGGGCTTGACTCTCCTAGCAGCTCCATGTGGCTCTATGATGTATTTTTTAGAAGCTACCAGATCCCCTATGACAAACTTTCTCTTTTGTATACATTCCTTAACCCACTTAGCTCATTACGTCTCTTTGTCTTTCCTTGTTGTCACCCCCTCCCATCATACTATGGTGGGCTTACACCTTCCTGTGATTTTTTTTTTTTTCTTTTGCAGAGTCTCCACTAGTTTGGACTTCTTAAGGCACCTATTTCAGCAAGCATCTGCTTTATTGATATTTCGATTCTGAACGCTAGAGAAGCTAGAAGGTGCTACTTGCTTCCAATCTGAGGCTAGCTACTTTTCTTATTGCCACGAGAGCCAAGAAGGAGCGGCATTATTTTGATTTGCAGCTTCAAGACAGAGAAGGCATATGGCTTCATTCTTTGTGGCAGGAGAGGCTGCTGTCCTTGGTGGTAAGGACAACAGGTAGCTTGTATACATTTTTGCAGACCAGAGGGTATAGGGGCTGGAGTGCATAAGGTCCAACCCCTAGTGAGCTAGTTCTTCTAGCTAGCAATCCTTCCAAAGATCCCACAATTTCCTAAAATACACAACAGTGTGGAAATCAACTGTCCAAACACACAAGCCTGTGGGAGATACTTTATGTTCAAACTACAGAGTCATGGTTCCATGTGTAAGTCATGTGAAAATCACGCTTCCATGTATCAGCTATAAAAGTCCTGCTTGCAGTCACACTGTAGCCATAAAGGATTGGGCTGAATTGATAATTCTTTGGGGAAAATGGGGAGAATATAACTGATTTAGGAATGTTGTGAGGATAGCAAGGTTGTGTAAAGGTAACAGGCGAGAATGATACCCCTGGAGCTTCTTACTAGATCATTTAGCTTGAGCATGGTCTCTGTTGTTCACCGAAAAACAGGGAGAAGAGCTAGCTTCTCGGGATGATAAATTCAGGCACTGTTAGATTTAAGGTGCTCTGAGAGAATAGGGAAGAGCTGTCCAACACAGATTGTGATCTGGATTAGCAGCTGAGAAGTAGTCACCTTGACTACCAAGGCACTGTGTAAATCCACAGGAAATAGATTTATAGTAGGAAATAAATGATTACCTATGAGGTGTGGTGTTTTATGGATAATCAGAAAAAGAAAGGGGTCGTAAAAGTGATTGAAAATAGGGATTAGAACGAAAATTAAGAGAGTAATGAGTTTCAGGGAGATAATGGCCTATACTATCCAGTGTCTCCAAACTGCCAAATACTGTAAGACCAGAGAAATTAATTGGATTTGGTGATTAGTCATGTGACAAACTGGGAAGGAAGGCACTGTTTGAGGGAGATACGGTTGAATTGCTGTGGGTCAAAGAATGAGTAGGGAGTGAAATGTACAGGGAAAACTGCTGATTATTTCAAGAGGTATGGAATAGGAAAGAATATACTTGTGCAACATCAGGACCAGACACTCAGGGAAGAGTTACTCTCATCACTTATTAAGGAAAACCAGTCTTCCACATGTTTACTTGACTGAAAAGAGTGAGCTAAGGGCAGTGGAAGATAATGAAGGAGGACTTGCGTTTTAGGACTTCTCGGGGACAAGAGACGGGAAGGAGGACTTGTGTTTTAGGACTTCTCGGGGACAAGAGACAGGGCACTTCACACAGTGCTGGTGGAAGTTAGTTTTAACTAGTGTCCCTGGAAGACACCTGCAGAGAACTGCAACTCTGTATATTTTATGGCAATAAGTTCAGAAATTTTCATATGAAGTTTTCTTTTGTCCCATGACTTTAAAGAGGTGCCAGATATCATGGTTATACAGGATTTAAATAAAGTAATGTATCGAGAAATAGTTTTACTAAACTATATATTATTCCTCTACCATTGTAGACACTGCTTGCTATAGAACACAGTGTAATTAAAGCTCTCCAGGCAGATGTCCTCTCTTGATTTACTGCTGGAAACTAGCCATCTCTAAGTAGTTTCAGCATGTTATCTATCAATCTAACTCCAAACTCAAGCTCCAGTTCCCCATGATGTAACTTTCAATTTCAAGAGTGTCTGCTACCCCTACCCACTACCTGATCATGTTCCCCTCTTCCCCTCCATGTCCTCTTTCCCACTTAGGTCCCTCCCTTCCCCCTTCTGTGATTGCTTTCTTCTTCCTTCCAAGTGGAACTGAGGCATCCGCACTTGGGCTCTTTGGCTTGTTAACCTTTTTGAGGAGTGAAGCCCCAAGGGCCAGCAGAAAGCATGGAAACAGATAACCTCGGGAGATTGGAGGTGGAGGGACCCTCCAAAATGTACCAGACACCTGGGAGGTGGGAGACTTTTAGGACTCAGAGGGAGGGACCTTAAAGGGAATGCCCTACAGTGCAGCGAGGGAACTTGTAGAGCCCACCTGCAGCAGAAAGGCAGGACATCAAGTGAGGGATGAGGTTGTCATCCCACAGTCAAAAACTCTGACCCATAATTTTTCCTGCCTGAAAGAACTGTAGGGACAAAAATGAAGAAGGGCCTGAGGAAAAGGAGGTCCAGCATCAGGCCCAAATTGAGATCCAGCTCAAGGAGAGGTTCCAAGGCCTGACACTATTATTGAGGTTATGGAGAGCTCACAAAAAGGGGCCTGTTATGACCGCCTTCCAAAAGACCCAACAAGCAGCTGAAAGAGTCAGATGCAGATATTTGCACCCAACCAATGGACAGAAGCTACTGACCCCTGTGGTTGAATTAAGGAAAAGTTGGAAGAAGCTGAGGAGGAGGGTGATCCTGTAGAAGGACCAGCAGTCTCAACTAACCTGAACCCTTGAGATTGCTCAGACACTGGGCCACCTACCTGGCAGCATCTACCTGCTGATATGAGGCCCCTAACAATATACAGCAGAGGACTTGCAGGGTTTGACTCAGTCAGAGAAGATGCACCTAACCCTCAAGAGGCTGGAGGCCCCAGGGAGTGGGGAGGTGTGGTGGGGTGCAGGATTGGGGGGTGAGAACATCCTTGTGGAGATAGGTGGGGGTGGTATGGGATGTAGAACAGTCAGAGAGTAGACAGGGAATGGGATACAATATGGACTATAAAAAAGGATGAGATAATTTTTTAAGAGTGTCTACTGTGGAACAAGTTTCTGTGCTTTGTCTGTTCTTGTTTCCTTATCTTGCTGTTTGACTCACCCTGTACTGCGGGTGAGACCTTGAGTCCTCTCTGTGATAGACACAGTTTCCTGTGTTACCCACTCTAACTGAGATATCTTCATTGGCTTTGGGGGATATTGCTCTCCTTTTTTCTCAAGATCAGTCATGGCATCTGACTACTGAGTGCCAGGGTTTGCATTCGTATTTTCTCCATGTGGCAGTGCTACAGACACTGACAGTTATGCTCAAATTCTGGCCCAGTGAGTGCTACCAGAGCAAACAGAGACTGTGTGGTCCCTTTCACCTCTAGCCAACATTTTCCTACCAGAGTGTTTTCGGTGTTCTCTAAAGCTGTGTGGTTTGGAACCAGAGCACTCTCATCTCTAAGCAGAAAGTCCCTTTCTGTTTCAGTACTGATTACCTCTAATGGATATACAGAACAGTGACACACTTTTTTTCCATTCCTCTGGGGATGAGACAGGCTGCATAAAACTGATCCATGCCATAAGAAACAAGATTATATATATATATATATATATATATATATATATATATATATATATATATATATATATATATATATATATATATAATATATATATATACACACACACACACACACACACACACACACACATAAACTATAAACCCTAAGCATCAGACCCCACCCATGCTCAATTATTTAATGGCATGGCACTCACTGAACGCAGTGTGAAAACAGGGGGCACATTTTACCTTTGTCTTCCTGAAGCTCTTACCTTAGTCTTCATAATCTGTTTAAGGCAAATCTTTTCACCTTTGCTGCATACAGGAAATCTGGCTGATATGGAATCGATGTCCAACCATTTAATCTAACTGAGTGAAAAATTCATTACCTTTGGTCTATGATATTAACTCATCCTTTTAAAAAGAAGAAACTTTTTATTTACTGTGATGGAATTTTGAACACAGAATTATCACTTATGAGAAAGTGTCTCTGTTAGCAAAGATCAATGCTTCAGATGGGATCATTAAATTTTTTCTTGGGTTTAAAGTGACTGTGTCAGCTTGTGAGGGGTTTTTTTGCAGTCACTTCTGACAATATAGGACATCAGAAATATTTCAAAGTGTGTTAGCTAAAAGATAGAAATGGGTTCACAGAGAGAGTAGGAGACAGAGCGCAGGCCACGTACTGTTCTCCCACACGCTCCATTTTAAGCATGGCCTGATATCTTGTTTTGTATGTAGATGAGGGGTCAGACCTAGGAGGAGTTAGGAAACCTGTTCTAAACAACACTTCTGTCTTAGTTAAGGTTTCATTGCTGTGAAGAGACACCATGACCAATGCAAGTCTTATAAGTTCATTTAACTGAGACTGGCTTACAGTTTTAGAGGTTCAGTCCATTATTATCATCGCAGAAAGCATGGCAGCATTCAGGCAGACATAATGCTAGAGAAGGAGCTGAGAGTGCTACATCTTGATCTGAAGGCAGACAGAAGAAGATTCTCTTCTGCAGATAGCTAGGAGGAAGCTCTCTTCCACACTGAATGGAGCCGGAGCATAGAACCTCAAAACTCACCTCAAAAACTCCGTGATGTACTTCCCCCAACAGGGCCTCATCTACTCCAAGAAGACCATGCCACTTTGCATGGGCCAAGCATATTCAACCTTCCACAGCAGCATAGAAGTACTTAAAATAGACTGAAATATTATACCTGAGCAAGTTCTTCAAATTCAACTATTTTAGACATATTTGTCTCTGCTCAGCAAAGCTAGATATCAGTATTTCTGTATGAAAATGGCTCCATGGACTGGTATATAATTCAGTGATAATAGTGTGTACTTGGTGTGTGAGAGTCAGACATTGAATTTAATTTCAGCAGTAAAACAAAGCCAGACAAAACCCAAACAAATGAACTTAAACACCCAATCAATGCCACAAAGACTACTTGGGTGTCATCTAATTTTAGATGGAGCCAGCACCCAGATCAGGAGTGATCATGGCATTAAATTAAGGGTAACTCTTATCAGATTCCAAAATTTATCCTCAAATATTGTAGCTTAGACATTGAAAGGAAATCCAAATATATACTATATATAGAAACTTCTAATTACACATTTAAATAAGTACTTTGATTTTATACAATATGAAAAATGCTGGTATAAAAATTACATAATTTTATTTTTGAAATTCATTTTGTTTATTTCTGTAGAAAATAGCACTAGAATTATTTCCATGTTGAAGGGAAGTAAAATATAATAAAAAAATGGTGTTGAAACACTATTATGTTTATTGAGTTACAAGATATTAATTTCTACTGTAATTGAGAACTGGATTTTATATAAAACAAATATTCAGGAAGTAAAAATACAAAGAATTATACATATAATAGAAATCTTTGGAGGTGGAAGTCAGGGTACATGGAGATGGAAGGCCTTTGAAGACCAACTTGAAAATTTTTCCAAGAAATTAGAACAAAACAAAATATTGAAAATTAAAGAAAATTATGATAATATATTAGTGTATGAAACTACAACATCCTTCTAATTATTTTAATCATTTATCTAATTTTTTAAAGAATAATTTTGCCCAAACTTAGAATTTTTTATTAAAAATAATTAGTTTTTCATACAATATATTCTGATTACAATTTCCCCTATCTTATCTCCTCCAAGATTCTCCCACCTCCCAATCCATACTGTCTTTCTTCTTTCTCTCTTCAAAAAACAAATAGGCAGAAGTAAAAATAAACAACAAAACAGAATAAAACAAAACAAATACAATATAAAATAAACAAAAAGTGTGAGAAATACATAAAACACACAGACATACAGAACACACACACACAAACACACACACACACACACACCCCACAGCAGCACAAAATCAGAAACCATAATATATAAGCAAAAGAGCAGCAAGGTCAAAAACAAAACAAAACAAAACAAAACAATAAAACAAAAAACTCCTCTTAAAATACCATGAGTTCTTTTTTGTGTTGGCCATCTACTGCTGATTTATATACACAGTGAGACTCTACAGGAGAAAACTGATTTTTCCTTTGTGAATGGTTGTCAATAACTTCTGGTTGGAAATAACTTCTGGTTCAGGGTTTGGGGTCACATCTGATTTACCCCTTATTGCTGTGACTCCGTTTGGTTTGGACCTGTGCAGGTGCTGTGCATGCTACCGTGGTCTCTGAGAATTCCTATGTGCACTAGTCCTCCAGACACTCCTCCTTCCTTGGTGTCTTCTGTTTCCACTGGCTCTTACAATCATTCTGCCTCTCTCACATGGTTTCCAGAGCCCCAAGGGGAGGGACTTGATAGAGATACCTCATTTAGGACTAAGTGTTCCACAGTCTTTCAATTTATACATTTTCCAATTGTGTGTCTCTGTATTACTTCAAATTTCCTGTAGGTAATTACATAACTTTAAAGTTGACATCATTAATAACAATTTTGAGAACCAAGCACATATATTTAGACTCTCATGTCTAATAGGAGTAGATATTTGTGTGGCTAGTTTTATGCCAACTTGACACAGGCTGGAGTCATTTGAGAGCTATGAATCTAAACTTAAAAAATGCCTTCCCAAGATAGGGCTATAAGCATACCTGTACAACATTTTTGTTTAAATTAATGGTTGATGGAGAGAGCTCAGGCCATTGCGGGTATTGCTGCCCTTGCTGATGGTCATACGTTGTATATGAAAGCAGGCTAAGCAAGTCATGTGGAGCAATCAAGTAAGTAGTACCCTCCATGGCCTCTGCATCAGCTGCTGCTTCTAAGTTCCTGCCTTGTTGGAGTTCCTGTCCTGATTTTTTCGATTATGGAGCATCCTGTGGAAGTGTAAGCCAAATAAATCCTTTTCTTCATGACTTGCTTTTGGTCACAGTGTTTAATCATAGTGCTAGAAACCCTAATTCAGACAATGTTTTTAAACACAAATGAATAATTTTGTGAATCAACTAAAATTTAATGAAACTAAATCTATAAAAGTTCAAAATAAATGACAGATGGAATGGATGAAGTGACAGGTCAAGGAAATCTTGGGTGTTGGTAGGACAGCTCACAAGTCTTTCAGACTCAGTTTTAGTTTCATCTAAATAAGCCCCTGTGAAAGTGGAGGCCTCTTTCCTATGACTTGATTTCATTTAGGTCGTTTTGTGTTGGTTTATTATAATATCTCCATATTCTCATTGAGCTACTTCAGTGACAGCACATTTCATTGTAAATTACTATTATTATTATTATTATTATTATTATTATTATTATTATTATTGTTAGTATACGTATGGATGTTTTTCTTACATGAAGGTCTACGCACCATGTACTTGCCCGGTGCCATCTGTTGCTAGAGAGGCATCAGATCCCTTGGTTCTGGAGTTATAAATGGTTATGAGCTATCATGACGGTGCTGGGAATTGAACTCAGGTCCACACTAGAGCAGCCGGTGTTCTTGGCATGAATCCATTTCTCTAGTCCCTTAAGGTATTTCTCATAGAAGTTTAGAAGATGTTGGGTAACACAACACCAGTTTTCAGACTCTCAAAAGCTGTCTTTGTTCTTTGTTTGTTAGTATAGGAAAGATAATCCTGACCATTGGGGACTTTAAATAGAACCAGCAAGTCAGGAAAATATGTAGTTAGGGAAATGATAGTTTTCCAACTGATGTACAAAACAAGGCCTAGGATTTCATATCTATGTATACATGTGTGTGTGTGAAATGGAAGACACCAAGGAAACAGTGTCTCCTAGACACAGAGCACACACACACACACACACACACACACACACACACACACACACACACACACACGGCAAAGCAGAAGCAGACCTGAGTGTTACCAAACCTTATCTTCTCTCACAACCCCTCTGTTTTTCTGCATGCTCGGTGTTTACTGCTGTCACTAGCCTTTTGCCAAGTGTTTCTGATGCTCACACCTGCTGCAGTGTGGCTGCCCATGGCAGGTGACATTCTTTGAAGGCCTGTGTTTGACCTTCCCCATTTTCTTAGCTCTCCAACATAATTTTCTTTCGGAGCATCCCCTACTTAAAGAACTATCCACTAGTCACAGAGGGCACAGAGTGCACTCTTCATGGATGGTGCTGGATTGCTGATGACATAGTGTGGCTCTTGGTTCACTTTTCTGAAGCTCCAGTGTACAGGCCTTGTCAGTGGTCAGCAAACCAGTTGGCACTTGCCCTGTGACCTTTTCTGTGGCCCCTGATATCTTTTTGAAGCTCCCTTGAACCCAGCTTTTTCAGCTCTGGTATCTTACCAATGAGAATGTTTATGTCTTGATAGAGCCAATTTCCCGTATTTTCAATCTGGAACTCTGACATATGAATATACTTTAGTGCTAGCACCTTCTGAGATACTAATTATTTAAATCATGTAGATAGTAACATTTTCCAATATTTAAGATATATTAGTCAAGTGTGGTTTGTCAACTGAGTTTTAAAAATTGACAACTGGCATAAAAATAGAAGTTCAAGACAATTCACTGGTATATAAACACAAAACCATGTGATTTCATAGAAAGATCATATGACTTTCTTCTAAGAAATGATTATAATCTGTGGTAGAAAAACCACTTGCTGTAAAAAATACAGAATTTTAGTTCCATAAAAAATGAACAAAAACAAGGAGTAATAAACTTTACAAATAGATGCCGACTGTATTTTTTTCTATAGGAAAGCTTGAGTTGTTTATTTGCTTTGTTTTTGTTCTAAAGAAAGACTAAGAGGCTAACACAGTTTAGAAGAGATATTTAGATAAAGAAGGAGTAGTTTGTATTCCACTAAAGATATTCAGAAATACAGTTCTATAGAAATCTGACTGATTCCTCTTTGGAGATATGACTTGCTGTGGAATGAGTTGAAGGAAGATATACTACAAAGAATTATGAGCATGTATTTAATTCATTGTGTCACCCATAGGGGATAGAATCCCTACATCCCATACAAATTTAATGATTCTATTTAAAATAATGAAAGGTTTATTATTGCTATTTCACAGATCTTATTAACATAAGCTAAATGTATCCCCGTGACCCTTGAATCATAGATTCCCTGGAGAGGCCAGTCATTAAGTTACTAGAAACTTTGCTGGTTGGTTAAGTCCTGTTCTCATGACCACTACTATTATGGATATCTCTAGTGATGCAAAAATTGAATTTTGTCAGGGTGATGAGTACTGAGTTTTATTGGGGTTTTGAATAAAGGAAAGGGAAAAATTAAACATGAGCAATATTGGTCAATGTTGCATGGTATTTTATTTTTCAGGAGAGGAGATCACTGGAAAGTATTTTCTGTTTTGTCTTTAAATATGGATAGAATTGGCTATTTGTATACTGTAGGCTTAGAGTATTTTATACTATAGGCTGATATTTTTCAACACCTACTTTAATAAGTTTACTTAAATGCTTTAACCTCCATTCTAGCCTACCACCCACCAGAGGTAGTGGAAAGGAAAGGTTAATAGGGCAAAGGAGGATGTGGACCTATTTAGAAATACTTTTTTGGAGTGAATGCAGTCTGCATTGTCAGGGTAGTAGCAATTCAGTCCACATGAATCAGCAGTGGTAGCTGGATCAGCAATGGCAGTTTGATCCAGAAGAAACTAGTTTCTGCCAATCACCCTGAGTCTGTGGAAGTGGCAAGAAACTGCTGTCACACCAGTGCATTTTTCTCGATGAAGTCATGGCAAAGTAATGACCAGTGAAGAGTTGCAAGGGGAACCAATGCCATGCAGCACAATCCACTGCCTGTTGGACTATATTTACACCCTATCCAAATATCATGTATTTTCTCAAGTGTTCACTTTATCAAAACATCACATGCTGTTTTTCCAGGCTGCTTCCAGAAAACCACCAAGAAGAAAAATTATTTAGGAAAAATAAAATAAATTGGAAAAAAATGTCTGAGAATGAGTACAATGCAGTCGTGCTGGCTTGAGCTAAGAGCACGTAGTCATTCATCTGAAGTAGAAACTTAAGCATTCTTTGGAAAATCAGTTGTGATGGATGGTGTTTTGCTGGGATGAAGCTACATTGGTACAGTGGATGAAGTTACACTGGTACAGTGGATGAAGCTATACAATGGGACATTGGATGAAGTTACACTGGTATAGTGGATGTAGTTATACTGGTACACTGGATGAAGCTGCACTGGTACAGTGGATGAAGCTATACAATGGGACATTGGATGAAGTTACACTGGTACAGTGGATGAAGCTGCACTGGTACAGTGGATGAAGCTATACAATGGGACATTGGATGAAGTTACACTGGTATAGTGGATGAAGCCACACTGGTACACTGGATGAAGCTATACTGGTACAGTGGATTCTAGACAGGAAGGGTCCAGATTAGCTGAGCTGCTGTACATTAGAATACCTGGTGATGATGACCACCATCATAAGGTAGCAGTGAAGCCTGTAATTACTGCCATAGAATAAACAGTGTTTAACATGGAGTAAGTGCTTACCTGATCCTAATTCAATGCCATTCTCACCCGCTGAGCAATGTGAGACGAGGCTCAGGTGGGCCGGCGGAGATGTGAGAACGACTTTACTCCCAAGAAGGCTGTGGTTACTTATCTTGGTGTAAAATAACATTCATTTTCAATTGAGTGTAATCCACCTGCCCAGTCTATCAATCCACCCATCACATTCTAAGAAGCTACTCTTTTTTAAATTAGACAACATTTAACCTATTAAATACCTGGTATTCTGGAAGTGTGTCATTACTGAGGGAATTTTTTATATTCTGAATTTTTCAAATAATGATTCTAATATTACTAATTGTCAAAGTATGAAGATAAAGATGACAGAGTTTAATAAATTAATGCCTAGAGAGTGATTTGTAGTATATTGATTATTCAAAGGGCTAGAGATTTATCCTAGTACTGAGCAATGGAGTATGAAAACACCTAACTCATCAAATTAGGGAATATAGTGATAATATTGCCTGCTCTTTGTTCACACTGCTCAATTTATCTACTGTAATTTCCCAGTATACTCTCTAGATATATATACTACGGGAGAGCAATAAGCTATTGCTATTTAGCTATATAGAAAAGACCACTAAGAATATTAAGAATACATTGTACAAGCCATTTTGGTTGTGAATTATTTAATTAGTATTGGTTGATAGTTTTACTTAATTAAAATATGTTAATTTTATCACTTGTTTGCATGCATGGGTATGCTTTTGTGTGGGATTATGTGCTTATGAGTAGAGGTTCCTGCAGATGCCAGAGGAGGTTATCTGATTACAAACAGTTGACAGCTTTCCTACAAGGGTGCTGGGAATAAGGACACATGTTCCTACAAGGGTGCTAGGAACAAAACTTCTGTCCTCTGGACATGCAATAAATGCACTTAGCCACATCTTCACAGGCTTGAATTAAAAATATCTCTCCCCTCTACTCTCTCTCTCTCTCTCTCTCTCTCTCTCTCTCTCTCTCTCTCTCTCTCTCTCTCTCTCTCTCTCTCTTCCTTCATTCCTTTCTTCCTTCGTGTCTGTCTGTCTGTCTGTCTTTGTCTCTGTGGNTCACAGGCTTGAATTAAAAATATCTCTCCCCTCTGCTGTTCATCTGCTACGTTTCTCTCTCCTCTCTCTCTCTCTCTCTCTCTCTCTCTCTCTCTCTCTCTCTCTCTCTCCCTCTCTCTCTGCATGTGTGTCTGTCTGTCTGTCTGTCTTTGTCTCTGTGGGAATTGGCAGGGGTGAGGTGGGAGGGTGAGGGGGCAGTGTGGATGTTTTCTTGTATTTCTGTTGCTGTTGTTATGCATCACTGCACATGTGTGGAGGTGAGGTGACAACCTTGAGTATGGGTCTTCATCCTCAACCTTATTTGAGACAGAGTTTCTTAATGTTTGCTACTGTGTGCACCAGAATAGCAGGCCCACGAACTTCTAAAAACTCTCTGTCTCTACCTCCTATCGCACCATAAGGACTTTGGGATTACAGTGGGTCCTACTACATTTAGTTCCATGTGAGTGAGTTCTGGGGATCCAAGCTAGATCTCCATTCCTGAATGGCAAGCATTCCACTCACTGAGCCAACTCCTTTGCCCTAGCTGAATAAGGGTTTTAAGAGAAGATGAAGTTAAAAAAAAAAATGCACTTGGCTTGCTTCGTTTGTGTATGATTTTGATTCACTTGCTAATAAATATAATTTACTTTCCAAGTTGATTCAGACTTTTTTATTTGTGACAACTATGTAAACAGTCAGTTTTTCTAGGAGTGAGGTTGAAGGATTTAGCATGGGATTATCTCAAGGGAGGGCAATGTTGGGGTCACTTGCCCTATGTTCAGTCACAGATCTCTTTTCATTAGCCTCTCTTCCCTCTAACTGTCATCTTTTCTTGGAATTATAAAGCATGTGGACAAACAAGATACTTGATAACAACGTAACTTAGGTTGCTTACAGGTGACTTCAATATTATATGAATAAGATGTGGATTTAGAAGTTCATCACAGGCTAATAAACTACAACTGGCAGACTTTTAAAGCAAACGTGGAATCTCTCCAAGTTTCCTATTGTGTTTTGTTCCCTCTGCCTTACTATTCTGAGAATAAATGCCTGCAATGGAGTGCACAGGCTGCACACTGAGGTTTTATCTACTTCCTCGCTGGAGGAAAGTTCTTTTATAAAAACCATGTAAAACATGCAAGGAGAAGTAATTTCACAAGTCATTTTACAACAAAAGAGTGAAACAGCAAACCTATTTTTTCCTGGACACCTGGGTGTTACTCAATTTGCTCCCTTGCTGGCCTTCTCTACTGGCTGGCTATAAAGGAGCATACTTTTATGACTGAGTAGAGCCTCATTTTGAAATACTCAGAGAGCTACAGAACTAGTGGTTGATGGTGATATGGGACTTGAGTGGTAGTACAGATGCCAGACTATGACAGGTTAAGTAAGGGTAGCAGTGAATTCAGGCTGAAAGTTGGTTAAGCCAAGATGTTGTCCTTTGTCAACAAAAGCCAAAGCAAATTGTTTGTTTGTTACCAAAGCAAATGGTAAGTGGAGAATGAGGGAAATGAATGCTTATGCCACAAAATTATAGTATATCTGTGTATTTTTTGTTTATCTCTCAGATGGACTTCACACTCTTGGAGGACTTTATCTTTCAGGCAGAACTGGTCATCACCATTTTGAAACAGAGCAGCTGTCATGACATATAGGAGACCTTGATTTACTGGACCTACCAACATTCCCTGTGGAGGGAAGAAGTGGGGTTGCAGAGCTCCCCAGATTCATAAAGTCTTTCCTAGGTACTCATGAGGGCATTCTCCTCCACAATTATCACCATACGAAAGCTGGAACAATAGACTGTGGAGGGCATGCTTCTTGACCTGGCTGCTTATAAGTTGCCCAAATCATTTATAGGTGATAGAGTTGTCAATGAGTCATCAATGTTTCTGTAAGAAATCTTGATAAAGTAATTGGCTTACCAAGCTGGACCTGAATGGAATCTTTGCTTTGGTTTTTTTCAGTGTCATGTCTATCTGAGGGGTGGAGAGTGATTCTTTCTGTCTCTCCCCAGAAAATGTTATACAACAGGGTGGCATTTAGTTATGGTGTGGGATGAGGTTGGTTGCCGCACAGATGACTTAAGATGTTCTCTCATGGTTTTATGGACTCTTCAGGATGAGTATGTGATTGGAGTTCCAGGCTACTCTGTCTTGTTAGAGGACACAGAAAAGGGCAGAGAGGGACTATGCTGACTTAGGACCATGGCATGGTTCAGTTTATCCCACAAGCTAGTGCTGTAGTTACCTTCCTAGTGGACATCGCACCCGCCTTCCCAGCCTCCTGTTCTAACCTTCTGATGACTCCTTCAATTTTTAATATTTTCTGGGTCAACCTAGGAGCAGCTCTCACAATCCCAGCTCTCATTATATCACTACACTTGACCTCTTGTCTGATTAAATTTTGCTTCATCTTGGCCCATCCTGTCTCCTTGATTCAATGTTATGATATGACACATGGCTTTCATTTGTATGAGTGACACCAGTACAACCATGGAGCCCTATGCCTGACAACTGAGATTTGATTGGAGATAACTCAGTGCTCATTTAGAAAGAACACTGGAGCTGTCTTAATGAACATTATACAACTGATTTAAATTCTGCTGCACAGTCTATTAAATCATAGCTGCTGGGTAGGCTTCTGCCTTTGTAGCATGCTGCTAAAAACACGATGCATCTTATTTTTCTCCCAACCCTCCATTTCCAATCATAGATTTGTACATAGTATTTTACAAATAAACCACTAATTTTCAGATAATTGCATCAGGAAAGTGACAGCTCTATTATACTTGGTCTTTTGCTTAGAAAAACGCATTAATGTAGAAGACACATTTAGATCCCTAGCCTGAGAAAGATTGTTTTCAGCATTATTCAAGTTTATTGTATGTATTCATCTTATTTTACTTTATTTTTTTATTTTCAGGAAAAGAAAATAGCTATTGAATTTGGCAGAGTTGTCTGTTTGGGTTTTTCTGGCTAAGAGCACCCATGCTTCAGCTTCTGCAGAGCTTTATAAGATCCATGTGTGCAAGTTTCAGCTCTTGCTTTGTTGGACATCCCCTTCCAAATGCTGTGTCTTTGTGCAGTCATGAAACAGGGCCAGGACTTCAATGTCTCTAAATGGGAGTTTAATTTGTCAAATAATACTTTATATAGTTTAAATATAATTATAATTTTACTATGCAGGAATGGGTATTGTTTAAAACTAAATTAAAAGTGAATGTTTTAACCACAACTTGCTTTGTGGTTTTTCAACTATTTTCATCTTTGTTGATTCTGGAATACTATCCTCCCTTATTCTCCAAGACCTAACTACTGGACTGGTAGGGAAATGAAAGTTCTTATAGAAGATGGCGGCTTTTCTCGGGTGTTTGCTCCTTGGGGAGAAAACATTTTCTTAGGAGGATTTAGTTGGTTTATTGCCTTGTGTGTATAACCAAAGCAAGTTTATTTTACAAGAGTCTTTTAAAAGACATCAGATTTAGTACATTTAATCCAATTTAGTTTAAAATTATTTTGTGTGTATATGAATGGTGTGTGTCTGTGTTCTGTGTGTGCACAAGTGTGCTGAAGCACATGCCTGTGTGCCTGCACTCCTATATCAACTCCTGACTCAGGGGGGTCAGAGGAAGGTACTGGATGTCCTGCTCTGTCACTCATTGCTGTATTTCTTTGGAAGAAGGTCCCTCACTAACCCTAGAGCCAGGCTAGGGGCACACAAACTCCAGCAATCTTCCTGGTTCTACCTTTCACAGTTCTGGGGTCACAGAGATGTGTAATAATTTTTGGCTTTTTACATGGATGTTGGGGATTTGAGCTCAGGTCTTCATGCTTGTTCAGGAAGCAGTCTTATCCACTGGGCCGTCTCTCCAGAGATCTGAAAACTACTAATCTTTCTACCAGATAGAAGGCAGAAAAGTATGAAATCCTGGATATTTCTATTTCAATTCTTTATTTTTAATTTTTGAGAATTCTCTATATAAGTGCTGTATTTATATCATTCTCTTCCTTCCTCCCTCCAGTCCCAACCATATCGCTTCCACTCCTTCTCAAATTCATAGTTTCTTATTCTTTTATTCTTTAATTATACTACACACACACACACACACACACACACACACACATTTACTATTACAACCTGCTGAGATCATTTACTTTTGCTCATAGGTAATGGGGCTGACTGATTCTGCCATTGTCAAGAACTGTCAATTGTCCAAAGTTGTTCTTCTAAGTCCTGTGAGAATGTCTGCTTTTGTTCCTAACAATACAGTAACTGTTGAAGGAATAAGACTCCAATCTATCTGGTCCCATGCTGGCTTCTGAATAATAATTCCAGAAAAAAAAATGATGCCACATGATCCAAAAGGTTTTCTCCCTCCAGTATATGAAGAGGCAGTGCTTCTGTTTCAAGATTTCGAGTGAGAAATAAGGGTAAGTCTCAGGTCCTCTGCTTCATCGTTGCTTCAGAGTGACCTTGAGATGGAGAAGAGTATAGAACATATGTGATTTTGGACTGTCTGACCCATGCTGTTTCACTCTTCCTCTGTGTTTTCTATGAAGCAACTGGTAAGAGGTCATGTGAGCAATGTGGCATGTCTAATTCAGTGAGTAATTTCAAAACTTGGTAGTTGAGAAATAGCCACCTCCCAGTCTCTGGATTTCTGATCTAACCCAGGGAAACACAGAGAAGGGTGAACCCAGCAGATTCCTCAGTCACATGAAGGCATACTGAGGTTGTCTTCATCAGGAATGGCCAAGCAACTAAGATTACAATCTCCTGTTGCTCCCAAATCAGGACTGTGGATGCATCATAGACTCTACTTGTGATTTTCCCCCTTAGTTCATCTCCTTCTACTTGATTTAAACATAGACATCACTGCTTGACTTTATTAAAAGTGCTAATCTGAGCATCCTCATTTAGAGAAATCCAGATCCTAACCATGAACCTGTGCTGTTTGGAAACGGGAATGGAATCTCTGCCTTACAGAGATGCTGGGTTCACTTTTCCTTCCTCTTTTGAAAAGGTATCACAGACACATTGAAGTCCTTGTGACAGAATGGTTACTGTTTCCCTTTGAACTATTTCACCGGACTTTGATAGAAATGTGGTGACATTGTAACTGCTGATAACATCAGTATAAGAAGAGGGTGGTGATGGTCCCATCATCCTTGATGTCTGGGCACATGATTCCTGTTAAGTGCTTATCCCTGTTCGGTTCTGCAGGTCAGCTGAGCCTCATATACAGGATAGAAGGCATCATTATCTATCAGAACTTGAATAGGCAGACTGACAAAAGACAAGTCACTTTCTATAAACCCCTTTCTGGGTATTGTCTAAAAATAGCTTTGAGGGAAATGTGGCTTGTGTGTTGCAGGGGTGTCTGAGCTCATTTCTTAGTCCTGGCTCTGCTATGTGAAGAGCTCACTGTCATCACTGCCCAGATTGGAACGGGGATGCTGGGATCTGTTTTAAGAGTTTAAATTAGCTTCTCTAATGAAGATGAAGCAGCCAGGGGAGGCCCTCTAGATTGAAGAGGAGGTGACCACTTACCCATTCCTTCTCTGGCCCTTTTGCTGTTTCTCCAGCAGCTCTCTGCAGGAGAGCTCTGATTTCTTACAAGATTGTTTCCGTGTTAAATTGAATCTAAATCAACATACATAGTCTTTTTAAGCGAAGAAAATTTTGCAGGCAGTCAGGTATCCTGTGGGGATTGATGGAGAAGCAAGGAGACAACTGATAAAACCTACCCAAGTGGCTGGGCACAACAAGAAGTAAAAGGGTATCAAGCTTAGTTTAAAAACTCATCACCCATCCCCACAGATCTTTTCTGTACACTACCAGCTAGAATTACTTACCTTACATGATTTTTCCTAATCTAAAAGAATCAAAAGACCATCTGAAATCTTTCTCCTTGTGCTACGGTCATGTCAGGGCACTCCAGGTCATCCTGATTCTACCTGTGGGATACCTTGTGACTCAAAGCTCTAACCCAATGTATCCGTGCCTTGCAACACAGTCAGCTCATATATTCATGGATCAATAAAAAAAAAGTCCCATTGTGCCTGAAAGGGACTTAAGAACCAGACCCTGATTTCTCATCATGGTTCTGTTAGATGCTGACTAGATCTTTTTTCCCTGCACAATGTTGCTAAGAATGCCATTGCTTGTTAAATAAAAATACAAAGGGCCATGTATGAAGATATAGAAGGTAATGTATCCTAGACAAGACTTAGTAAATGTATAAATGCCAATTAATTTGGTGCTGTAGAGAGTAGTATCTCTTCTTTTTTCTATCTATCTATCTATCTATCTATCTATCTTTCTATCATCTATCCATCATCTATCTACCATCTATCTCTTATCTATCTGTCTGTCTTACAAGGTAGAGACAATTCATTAACTTAAAATTACATGAGTTTAGGGTGTAACTTAGTGTCAGGAGTGGAGAAGATGAATATTAATATTTAAATACTTTCTTAGTGTATCTGAACACACATTTACATAGAATAGGATTAATTCACTCAAAAATGTTCATGTCAAATAATAGTAAGACTTTGTGGCAACCTAGAATCCTAATGTATTGTGATATATCCTCTATGATTACCTTTGTAGAAGTGAGTAACACATCTTGAGAATTAATGCAATTAAGTCATGCCATGAACCTTTCAAATATGCTATGGCTTCCTGTTCTAAAATAATCCTGGAATAGAGCTTGAGTAATTATTTAAAGAATCATATTTTATGTTTGTAACTAAAAAAATATATTACAGTGGGCAATTTAGCACTTCCTAATAAAAGAAAACAATGTAATTTTTTGCTGAAGATACTGTTCAGAAAATTGAGGTCATTGCACACATATGCTCTGCTATTATGTGGGAAATTTGCTTGGTCCTGGGTGCCAATCTCTGTTTCAAAGATCCCATAGCAAAGAAACATGTAAAGCTAGCATGATAGATCTGTATCTCTTGTTAGAAGTTCCAGTAGATACAACAGAGACACACAAGTGACTGAGATACATGCAGGATGCATCCAAACAACGAGGGGCTCTGGAATTGGCTGTTTTCTGTAAAACATTAGAGGAAGAAATTACAGCAAGACAAAATGACATTAACAGTGTCATGGAGGAAGAGGGAACTGCCCTGAATGATCTGTTGAAAGCTTACTTTCATTTCCATATTTGAGAAGAAAACAAATTATGTTGCTTGCAGCCAGCGTGAGACAGGTAAAATAAGGACATGGCCTTTAGCAGCAGCTAAGCAGAATGACTTAGAATTGATTAAAGTACTCATTTTGGTGATGAAATTAATCTGATGTTATAGGGACACAATGAAAAAATTACTATTAGTTAAGGAGGGAGGGAGGGAGGGAAGGAGGGAGAGAGAGAGAGAGAGAGAGAGAGAGAGAGAGAGAGAGAGAGAGAGAGATTGAATTTGGAATAGAGCGGTACAAACAGGCAAAGTGTAGATGCTGCTTGCTGTCTATCCACAGGCCAGGAGTCATAGGGAAGTGAGTGTAGAGGCTAAGGGTGGTAGGATTGTTGTGTTCCCTTCTGGGCAAATAAACCTAGAGAAACTTAGTGAAGGTGAAGTCTACTATGGTAGACCACAGGTTCAACAGATAGGGGAGAGGCCAGAGAGTGATTCTGGAGGGCAGGTAGAATTGATATGAAGATGATAACAATGGCATCCTGGCAGTGAGATGTTGAGTGTGTATACAGCCTTCAAGAGTCTCATAACGGTACATGACACTTGGATTACTTCAGCAAATTTTATCCACATATTTCATACTTACCAGACAATATCATCTATTCTTGGCAGTTTTAAAGTGACAGCCAATAGGAACAGGCGTTTTCTAACCCTACCATTTGGGGGCCATTCATGGCTGTCAGTTTCCCACTGTACCTTGTCCTGCAGAATGCCCAAATCTCACAAAATCTGGACTAAGACAAACCTGTTTTTCTCTCAAAAGTTTTCATGAGGAGAGACAAATGAGTCAGAACAAAAATTAGCAAGCTCACTACCTCTGTATCCTCTATTGGTTTGAATCCTGGGAAGTCTAAAGTTGGACATGCTTCCAATCTCAACAACTCTGTAAAACTTGGTCATGTATTTCTTTGTATAAATGCAAATCAGAGCCTTATTTAATTATCTATGGTTATTTTTGCTTTTGCTTGATTTTTCTCAATGCTTAATTTTGTGCCTTGATGTTGGAGCTATTTCAAGAAGCTCTCTGAACCCTTGTATAATGAACTGAAAATTAATAAGTAAAAATAATCAGAAATCTTTCTAGGCTCAGAAGTTTCCCTGCATAACCTCAGCTCTCTGCTGAGTTGGTGAACGACCTTGATTGTTTGTCAGTGGGTGATTTTTGTATATGACTGTGTCCAACAGCCTTTCCTCTTAACACATGTAGTTTTCCAAAAAACGAACAACAACAACAACAACAACAACAACAACAAAAAGACAAAAAAAACCCAAATGATCATAGTAGTGGCAAAACACCACACTATTTTCTATGGATGGGGAACATATTTCTCTTTCTTACTTCTCCAAATCTACTTTTTTCCTAAAAATAACTCTGTGTTAGCATCTTATCACCAGTGATAGAGCATTTTTACTTTTCAAATCTTCTCAATTTCCATGGCTTACCTTCTAATTTCTATAGAAATGTAACAGAGACACACATCCCTCTTCTGTGGAGGTTATTTTCTCTTGCTTAACTGTATCTTTCAAAATTGTTAACCACCACTCAAGAGTAAGTCCTGATTAGAACTGAAACTATTTTTGAGACACGCTGTTGGGTCTTTGGAATGAATTTGACGCTGCAGATCCTATGGAGTAGTTAAGGATGACTGGTAGATAATAGCAGTGATACATGAATGCTTAGGGGCACCTGTACTTCCTTTGCATTTAGTGTGATAAGTCTGACTCTTTGTTTCATTACCACTTCCTTACCAGAATTTTCTTGCAGTAAAAATAAGGACAACTTGCATGGGGACCAGCTAGACTCCTGATCCGCGCTGTATTCAGGATTTATCCTTTATCCCATGATTGCTTCTACCAACATAAGCTTCACCCAGTTTGACATCCAGAATTATTTAAATGATTTAATTTATTGAAAATTATTAAATTTAAATTGTTTAAACTAAAAAATTATTTCTTTTTGTTGTGACTCTTTCTTCTAGAATTTACAAGTGTCTACCTTTGCCCTTCCCTGCTTCAGCTTCTCTTAAACTCAACTACTTTTATCTGAGACCTGGATTACTAAACTGTACCACCCGTACAGTTACCAAATTCTTAAGACCACGCATAGGATTGAAACCCAAAAAACGAACATGTCTTGAATACATTTCCAGTCCTGATGCCAACCTGATTATAGAAGCTGCACAATTAAGTGAAACCTAAGAATTCAGTGTTTTACAATATAAAAGCAGGCTTTCAGGCCTCTGTGACCCGTGCCTTGTAATGAGATATGGAATTTGTCGTTCCAGTTTTCTGTATTAAGTATTTCTCTGCAGCTCTGGGATTCTGATTAGTAAATCTTTTGATATTTATTATGTGCCTGGTTGTTTGTTGTCTATGTACCTCCTTAGGTCAGTTTCCTTGCCGTTTGTTTTAAAATGTCAGGGGAAGGTTTGCATATGAAAAAGTCATGTGATTTTTAGTGTATATAATTCATTTAGGATTTTAAAGATTACTTCAGCTTAGTAGGAAAATTCCTGAGCACTTTGTACTTTTAGAAATAATTTCAGATAGGAGTATTTCATAAAAATGAGAGAATAGTGTGAAAGCAAGTCATATGATATGATTTACACCATTGTGGGTAAATACTAAATTTTTTTTATTTTATAAAAATATTAATTTTAACTCTTGAACAGTTTCTGAGATATTACTCACCAAGACTTTTTCTGCAAAGAAAGATTATTTCAACTTACAGTTGGCTGCTTCCGGCAAGTGTGGAAATGTGCTGACAGCCGTCTGCCACCTGTTAGGTAATGTTACTATGCCTTATAGAACTGGGAGCCAGTACCTCTGAAATGGCAGTGGTCCTTTGATGTCTCACTGACGGTTAGGTCTTTCAGAATTACTGAAGACATAGTTAAGCCTGACTCAGGGAATAACGTCAGGGGAAATGAATATCCACATTTTGGCAGCAGCTTAGATACATTAAGTTTTAGAAATGTTCAAAGGCACACATACAGCCTTTGACTTGATGCCCTTGTTGGTCTATTACTGGCCTACAGTGTTCGAACTGGCCTTTTGGTGTTTGAATTATCACTCTGGCTAATTCTTTTTGGCAATCTGTGCCAATGTAGTCCAATTATATTTTGTTAAGTAATTACTAGTGTGGAAGTGATTTCTTTTCTTATATAGGAATACTGAGAAGAAGGTAAATTCAATTAACTGTATTTTGGCTTTTTGCTTTAATCTGAAATAGACAAATGTCAAAAATGTCTTTTAAAGAAATGTTTCTGAACATTTGAGGAGATGCAATTAAATATTAGTACTATATGCTAAATCAGTGGTTGGCCTTGTAATTAAAAAAAAAGAAAAACTTGCTATTTCTCTCTTAAAGTCTTAGGATTTCCTTTTCTTGTCTCTACTTTTCTGCTTGGGACTAATAGCTGAAGAGTCTCTTGTATCAAAGAGGGCATGTGGGAAGGAAGAGACATTTTTTTGTAGAAGATTTTTCATTACTAACTTAGGTCTCGGGCCTGCTTTTAGGATACTGTCATGGCTATACCTCTGCAAATAGCTAATCATATGCTCATTGGGTGATCATTTAAGCCCCGTTGCCCCTAATGACTAGAATCTCTTAAAAGGGACCTAATTTAACACTTTTTGGAAGAGCCTTTGAGAAATGTGTAGCTTGTCTTCCAAGAATGTCTCGTTATGCACAATTTCATAAAAACCTACCCTATTTTGGCAAACCTCTCTGACTAACATAACTGTCTGGCAGAAATTCTTCCTTCAGTTGCACATGTGAAGTCTAACTTTGGCCACCCCAAATAATGGACCAACCAAGTCCTGGACTCTACTACATTCTTCCTTGTTCCTATGTGTTTGCATGATTGTCCAGCCACTGTCTAATAAATGAGCATTCTTTCCTCCAGATTTGACTCAAAGACTTTTCCTCATTGCTATCTTCAAAGCAGAATGGTTTGTAGCACGTTCCTACTTACTAATTAATTTCCACGTCCAGTGGAAGCGTTAATGGATTGTATTAATATTTTCTGGTTTGCAGCTGCTGGTTTGTTCATAGTGCTGATTCATATGAACCCAATACTCTGTCCTGGTAGTTTCCCCAAGGCGGATGGCATTTTTCTCTTCTCTGGCATGTTTCACAGTGACCCTTGGAAGCCAGTGAAGCTCATTGTCCTACACTTTACCTTTTCTTCTCCACGTGGATGCCTGCAGAGCAGTCTGCTCAAGTGTAGTGTTCACTCTGTGTACCAGTGTCCTTCCAAAGCCTCCCCGGGGGGGAGAATTCTTTCACACTTTCAGTGACTTTGCTTATTCTACTGTTCCATTTTATGTTTTCAGTGCCGTATGGAACAACCGGTAACCAAGTTCTTCTGTCACAGAAATACAAATAACGGAGCCAGGAAATGGAACAAGAGTACCAGCATTTATTTGCAGGAGTCTGTGTGTCTAAGATGCATGTCCCACGCTCAAGATGATCTAGGAGCTTATGGCTTAGAAAATCATCTCTTTCTGATACATCTCATTTGTGTGTGTGTGTGTGTGTGTGTGTGTGTGTGTGTGTGTTTGTATGTGTGTGTGTGAAACATCCACATAACACCCATTCCAATGCATGCATTATAAACTATACTCTCACTTGTGGTTGCAAAACACAAGGACTCATATGTTAAGCTTCTTTCTATACATATGGACTAGTGTTTTTAGTAATACCCAAATTACTATTTAAGCAGTTTTCAGTTAAAATTATTCTAATTGATGTATAATGAGGAAGTAAGTGTGACTTTGATGCAGGTATACATTATATAGCATTTAAATTAGGTTAAATATTTTGCCTCATCACTTATTATTTCTTTATACTGGGGACACTCCAAATCATCCCTTCTAACTTTTCTTTGTTATTAACATGTCTTCTTTGCACAATATGATAGATTTCTTTAAAGCATTTTTATTTGTATTTATTCTTTGAGAGTTTCATAAATGTATGCAATGAATTTCAACCGTATTCACCTTTACCTCTAACTCCATCAGAACACCCCCACATCCGACTTCCAACTTCATGTCTATTTTGATTTTTGATGGTGCTGCTTGGGTTTATAACTTAGAGTTGCGGCACTTAGCTATCGTGTGTAAAATAGAGGTAACCCTTATTTTGAGAAAGGGTCTCACTATGTAGAGTAGCTTAGCTTGGAACTTGTGATCCCCCTGCCTCTGTATCTCAGTGCTAGAGTAGCAGGTGTGCATTTTTAGAAAAATCTTATTACATATATATCTGAGCAGATCAACTTTGCAAATCAGAATATTCTCTTTCTCTTTTTTTGATTTTATTTAATTTTTTACAAGATCATATTTCTAAACAATATTCTTCTGAGGCTGAAATTATGCTTATGTACTCTTATCTTTCTCATGAAATCTCTCAGAGTTCTTTGAGGATGATGTTCTTAGCTTAAAAATGTTGATATTCTGTAGCTCTGTTTTGTGTTTTTATGCAATAAAGAAAGAGTGTAGTATTTCAAATAATGTTATTGTTTTGGTTCTAAACTTGGTAGCTACCACTACTAACTGATTAATTTAAGACTGTTAGAAACTGGTGAAATAGGGACACATAGGAATTATTCTCAGTCTTTTCATAAATTAATACAGTTAATTAAAATTAATTAATTTTGAATCTTTGAAAAGAGTTTTACACTTTTAAAATAAACCAGTTTAATTGCTGAAAGCTCTGGTTATACAACGATAGTCTTATTAGTCAGGATATTCCAAAGGCTTGTAAGTTAAGAACCAATGTTATTTACAGTAGTGTGGGTTTTAATAGCTCAGTCCTGTGTGTAAACAGCTCTTGGAGACTTCACTAAATAGTCACTCAAACAAATGTGATGCATAAGTGTGTCCTGCTTTAAACAAGGTGTTGTGAGTATGTGAATGCAGAGGGCTATACAAAAATAAAAAGTCTTGTTTCAATATCAGAAGATTGATGCATTCCCAGTGTATGTGTGTCTGTATTTTAATTAAGATTTTTTTTTATTTAGAGGAAAGTGCTGATTAGTTATGTTTACTTATATTTTTATACCTTCAGCTTACTGTATATGCATATTTATTACATATAGATAAACCAATACCTATTTGTTTAACAACAATTCTTTCCCTGTTTTAGCAAATTTATTTATATTCCAACACTTTTTGAGTAATACACCATGTATTTCCTCTTTTTAGTATAAGGTCCGTGGCTCATGCTGTGAGCATCACCTCTCTGAGAAGCCTTCATCACTTTTCTTTCCAATCCTTTACTCACAGCTATGCTCTGGGTCTTAGCATCAAGCCCTTCTAGTTAATACACTGGCTGTGCCACTTACAGCGACAGAATCTTATCTGTATATAAGCTAAGCAAGACAAAAGCAACACACATCTCCAAACCTTTAACTTCATCCCCTATGTCTCAGAGAACTTCAGTTCCTTGTGTACATTCATTTGTTTTAATTTTTTCATTAATTAATTAACCAATTAATTAACTAATTTACTTAAGATTAATGTTTTAAAGAAGAAAATGACATTTTCCATTTCCCCATTTGTTAATTTCCTTAATAATCCCTATGCCAATCTTATCTGCTCAGAAGTCCTCTCATGAATCTAAAATTATCTCAATACTCTGTGTCCTTGATATAAAGCACAGCGTCAAAAGGGTAGGAAATAATAAATAGATCAATTACCAAAGTGTTCTCAACAACTACAAAATGTGTTAGCTATCCTCTTCTTTCTCCTCCTCTTCCTCCTTACCCTCCTCCTCCTCTTCCTCCCCCTCCCCTCTCCCCCTCCCCTTTCCTCTCCTCCTCCTCCTCCTCTTCCTCTTCCTCCTTTTCCTCCTCTTCCTCTTCCTCCTTGTTTTTATCATCATCATCCAGCGTACTAGCAGTTCATGCTGATTTTCTTCAGAGTTTTTCCAGGATTTGACACCAAGCAAAAGACTCTATGGGAGACAGAACTGTAAAGAGATAATAACATCTTAGAGTGGAGTATAGGGATTTTAGGGTTTCTTTCTTGTCTGGCTTTGTACTCAGAGCATGCTGTAGTGAAACTGACCTGTTCCCATCTATGCCCACCTCAAACCTGATATGATGGCAGATTGGATACATGCAAGTTAATAGGGTTTTTGTTTTTTCCCCCAACCCCTCATCTCTTATTGGTAGCACTGTGCACATGCACACGCACATGTACACGCGCATGCATACACACACACAGACACACAGACACACACACCAGCTTATAACTTCTCCCTAAGAATCCCTGTTTTGTGCAAATGAAAAAGAATGTCTTACCGGCCAGGAGTCCTGCAACTAAAGAGAAGTTTCATCATAACTGTTTAAAGCTACTCAGCTGTGATAATCTTCTGAGAACTCAAGTACTGATGTCAATCAAGTGTGGCCTATGACCTTCCGTAGAATCAGATTTTCTTTTGTTTTGTTTGATCAAGCTATCACTGTCTCTGAAGGGCTCTCTATATCTCATCGGATCTCACAGAAGCACTAATAATGGGTCAGTAAGAAGTTACTCATCTTAAATTGTGTTGTGCTGAACCTCAAGGTTGTGCTGAACCAGATCTTTAAATATTCCAGATTTAATCTTACTCAATATTTGTTCCTTACACAGTTCATATTTGTTCTTAATTGTATTAGTGTAATTTTCAATATAGAAATTTGCAATTATCTTTCTAGTAATGACAAATATAAAATTAATGTGTTTAAAATTTTAAATCAAGCCGGGCATGGTGGCACACACCTTTAATCCCAGCACTCAAGAGGCAGAGGCAGGCAGATTTCTGAGTTTGAGCCCAGCCTGGTCTACA
>NC_034609.1:6120015-6159630 GCF_900095145.1 Mus pahari
CCTGGTCTACAGAGTGAGTTCCAGGACAGCCAGGGCTACACAGAGAAACCCTGTCTCGAAAAGCCAAAAAAAAAAAAAAAAAAAAAAAAAAAAAATTAAATCAGCCTTAAGATAGTTTCAAGAGAAAAATAAGGACAGAGGAACTATTTAAAAATCACACATGTGAATCCCACATTTTATACACGAGCAAGGTGTATATTTAGTAGTGAATTATTGTTTCATCGATGATGCACTTGAGGCTGACCTAAATGTTCTCCTTGGGTCTGGGAATGCCTAGAACTTGACTTCTCTGCACTGGCAATGAGTGTGGGTGGGTTTGGTATTTCCTTGCAAACATATGTTCACGCTGACCGTTTGACTAATCTGACAGATATTTATTGCCATTTCTGTAGCCCCAAAGTAGGTTCTATTTGAAAGGGAAACCTGTCATATAATTAGATAATTGGAAGAACAATGCTTATGAATGTGGCCTTTCCTAAGTACAATTGATTCCCAAGTATTAAACATTTAAACCATAGTTCAAATTATAAGGCTTTTAGGCTATATTAATTATTTTATCACTAGTCTGAAATTATAATATAATTATCATGACCTTGAACTTCTTTTTTGTGAATTGCTTCACAGCCTAAAATAGTATACATTGGTATACATTTTCTGTGTATTTGTCTGAATGTACATATGTGTACCACATGAGTACCCGGTGTCCTGGAAGGCAGAAAAGGGGATCAGACTCCCTAGAAATGGAGCTATACACAGTTATGAACTACCATTTGGATGCTGGGAACAAGACCCAGGTCCTTTAGCAAGAACAACCAATACTCTAAGCAGGGAACCGTCTCTCCAGCATCTTCAATTCATATAAAATATGTTGAGAATTCAGAGAAAGTGAATCCCCAAGTCTAATCGTTTGGTTATATAAGAAAATAGTTACTCCATGATAAGCCTAATTGGCTTTTTTGTTAGAAACCATTGTGGCAGAAATTAAAACAATTTCTCTGCTATTGTATATTAAGATAAATAAAAATGCTAAGCAATTCCTATTGATCTGGTCTTTCCATGCTATGTAAAATTTTAGTTCGTGTTCTTGGTTATACAGTTTAATGTAGTTAATGTAACTTTGTCTGAATTTCAATGCACTATGATACTGATTTTGAAATGTAAATTATTGCAAAGCCTAGTTGGCCTCTATCACTGAATCCAGATCAGTGAGAGGATAAAATTGCACTTCAGTAGGAGGGACAGATATAGTGTTTCCAGGTAACAACCTGATTCTTGACCCATCTAAGTTCCTACTGTGGGGTGAACCTTGTAATTCATTTCAAGTTTGGATCTTTGTACAAAAGTGATACTATCTCTTTTGTTGGGTTATGTTGCAAGAAAGTCAGTGATGCTATTTTAACAAAGAAAACATAATTATATAGTTATTTTAGTAGTTACAAAATTTTAGGACTTTAAAGATTGTTCCCATAATTGAAATATATTGTAGAAATGTGGTTCTTTTTCTAGAGTTTATTTTCACTTGACACAAATGGCAGTTTTCAAAATAGGATAAAAATTCTAATACTTTAGAAAGCCTGTTTTATTTGAATCCTAGTTCAAGGTTACATTGAATAGTTACTGTTTTAGGGGAGAGAGGAGAGATGAGGAATGAGGGAGGTGGGGTAGAGAAGAACACTAGAGGAGAGGTGTGGAGAGTCAAGGGGAGAGGAGAGAGGCAAGGAGTGGGGGGAAGGGGAGGGAAGGGAAGAGAAGGAAAAGGGAGGGAAGGGGAACACTGGGATTTTTGCCAAGTTATTACTTTGAATATTCTGTCTGTAGGAAAAATGTAAAGAGAAGTGGAAATTGGTAAAATGAATTAATTTCTTGCAAAAATCACTTTCCACATCATTAGAACATTTGTTTTCAAATGTCAGAGGCGGGTAAAATCATTTTTACAGCATACCCTTCTTCAAGTGAGCTGAAGCTCACAGAACCCAATGGCAGATGCGCAGCATCTCAGAGACTCAGACAAAATCGCCCTCGGAAGAGAAAACTGCTGTAGGTTTTATGGTCTTTAGGATTGTGGTGCATGGACTTGGGGTGAGTACGAGCAGACACTGGGAAGCACGGACAACAGGCTTTCCAGCTATACTCCTTACAGATTGAAAAAAATCCTACACAATACAATGTGTTACATTAAATTCCAAGGAATTGTGAGACACCTTACTAGAAATGATGGTAGGAAAAGGGACTACATCTGTGCTTTCTGTTATATGACCCCCTTTCCATCATTTCCTCTCATTATTAATCATTTTTATTTTCTAGCATCAGAAGAAAACAACTTTAGGAAACTTTTTTGTCCCCCGCCCCGCCCCCTCTGCTCAATTCCCTCTCTTCTCCTTTCTCGCTCCGGGTCTCTGTCCCTTCCTCTCCCTCTCTCCACTCTCTTCTTTTGACCTTCTTTTATCCAGATGTTTGCTTTAATGTAAAAATTGATGCCACTTTAAACCTCATCCTTTCTTCTTAAGCTTTAAATACCTGCCCTTTCCTATCCATTTAATCGTCTTACTTTCTCTTCAACTACTCAAAGGCAGCTAATTAGTCAGCATCCGCAGCAGAGGTGGAGAAAGGGTTGCTCTCATTTCCAATGCCTTTTATCTCACTAATGAACTGCATTCCGAACTTTGAGAATTCTGATTTGGTTTAGGGGATTTCCCTGCTTGTTAAGACCCTGGTGTGGTCCTGGCATCCCCAGGTTGTTTGAAATCAGTTGCTCTGGGCAGCCTGTTCTCATCTTTATGTGTGAATAGCCACATCATGTCTATACTAGGAAAAGACATCAGCTTCATGTGCATGACTCATCAGAAGACTCTAGTCTTGAGAAAATGATGCTAACATAAATGTGTATTTGAGACCGCTTAAAGGACCATGCACATACAGTCAATAATACACACTGAGTAAAATCACAAGAAAGTAGAGTTTTATGTAAAACCTGGTTGAATAATATACTCACTTACGTTGTCTCTGTGTTTGACTGAAAACATACCTGGTCAAGTGACCTTTTCCTATATAAAAGCTTAGGGCCAGGCTGCATTGCTATTCTCCTTGGCTGCTGAGAAGGTATATTTTCAAGAGAATTTATGTAACCATTTGGATTTTGTTATTTTGAAGGCCTGCTTGGAGAGTTTAATTCATGTCCGTATTCACACGAGCCATGAGTGAGAAAAGCCATGTGTGGCCATGCCAGTGGGCTCTAGGTGACCTTCATATTTCAGGAACTTTTCCTAACTCCTAAGCAAAAAACCCACATAAAATGCCAGGGTAATCAAAGATGGTGGAGAGGCCATATTGAGGACTGATAGCCCAGCTTTAGAATTGGAGTTGATGAACTAATACACTCTTGGTAGAAACAATTAGGATTAAATGTGTTTTGTGAAATCAATGACATCAATTTCTAAGAGCCCACAAGTGAGTGGCTAAAGGAAGACACTTGAAATATACAATTTCTGGAAGCTGTTTTAGTCTGGAGAGGGGCCTTTGATTCTATATCTTTCTATCCTTTTGAATTTTTATAGTTATTTAGACATGGAATGACTATAAATAATGATTTATGATGCTTAGTCATAACGACATAACCATATTACCGGAAAAACCAAATAGCCTTTTAATTTGGAAGTGAAGTTGAAACAAAGAATCCTGTTAGTTGAAGTCCTTTCCTCTGGGGATGTGACAGGTAAGACTGGCAGGAGGACTTGGCACATGCCAGGTAATTTGGGAATGCAGCATAGCAAAGAGCAATTTGCTTTCCTGATGATTTCTTGGCTGATGTTCTTGGCACAGTAGGAGAAAACCAAATTAATAGGAATATGTGAAGTTTTAATGTCTGATGTTAAAATACCATTTTAAAATTAGACTAAAAATGATCAAGTATGATTTGACTCTACCAAGTAAAACCTGTAATTAAATCCATGAGCAGTGATTCTAGAACTCTAACTCAGAGTCAAAGATGGGGAATGGTGAGGCTCGCTGAATCCAGCCAGCTGGTCACCTGCTGAAAAGAAAAATGGAACAATCAAGACTGAAATTGGTCCTTCATGGACAATCACTGTCTATCTTGAAATTTAACTGCTCAAGGCTTTAATGTTTCAATAAAAACATAGGGTTCCTTTGATTTTAATGTATTGATAGCAGGATGGCTGAAGGACTAGAGAGTGCTGTCTTAAGATGATGACTGACCAAGGGTCTTTCCTGGGAAGCTC
Organism: Mus pahari; assembly: GCF_900095145.1. Lineage (NCBI taxonomy): Eukaryota > Metazoa > Chordata > Mammalia > Rodentia > Muridae > Mus > Mus pahari. The sequence goes on from NC_034609.1 coordinate 6,124,254, forward strand.
TGCACCCCATGTTGATAACTCAAAAGGACCCTGTATAGAAGCACTCCTGTTGAATAGGCACCTGGTAGCTCTTCATCTCTAGACTCCAAAGTTCTGAGTGGGGTTGAACTTATCTACTCACAGTTACTACAGTGATGATTATTGTATTAATAGTTAACTCATGATTCTTACCCCTACCCTCTCTCAGTACATGTGTGGACATGAGATGGCCAGAAGTCCTTGAGTATATTGAGGATGATGGTCCATGCCTGGTATCTTCCTCATTCACTTTTTCACAGTCTCTCATTGTACCTAGAGGGATCCTTCTGCATCTGCCTCCCCAGTGCTGGGATTGAAGCACATAGTAGGTCCTTATGCTTGTGGGACACTTTGCTTATTGAGTGATTGCCCCAGCCTTCTGCTTCTCAACCTTTCTGTAGCAACTGTTTTAAAATGTGGATTTCCTATTAGGAATGAAAATCCAGCTACTTACCTAACTCACATCATTTACATAAAAAAATCAGTCTAATGCTAGAGAGATAGAGAGTTAAAAGTAAATTGTCAAAATAACAATTTCCCTGCTAGAAACAAACACTCACATAGGGACTTATGACTGTACAAAAACAGCCCCATAGCTTCTGAGATACCCTTAGGGAACTGTGTTGACACTACTATTAGAAGTCACGATTTGAAGGCAGTATTGTCTTATGAAGCCTTTTAGGTCTAGATTGATGTTTATGTGACTTGAAAAAGCTGAAGAATCCCCTTCCCAGGGCAATCACATAGCTGTACCTTATCGAGAGGGTTAAAGCTCTTCCTTACTCCCTATGAACTATGCCAGCTTCTCTTTGAGGCATCTTTGACCGAGGGTCCAGCTAGCTAATTGTGTTAGCAGTATCTTAGGAGCTAAGTGTGAATTAAAGCAGATAAAAGGGAATCTATTTCCCTTTCATCATTTCTAGTAAGGAAATGATTTCTTTCTTCAAGTATCTTCTTGAACAACAGGACAATTCCCTCAGCTTCTCTACAGAAAGGGATTTTTAAGCATTAGAGAAGATGAATTAATGCCTTTGGGGAGGATGATTCAGGGATATTTCATACACTTCTTCATTGCTCAGCTGAAGGGAAGCGCATAGGGTTGAGTGGATAAGACATCTACTTGCTAAATGTCTCAAGGCTATTCTAATATCAGTTCAGTTATTTATGTTCAAAATAAAGAACTATCACCCCCAAAATTGCTTCCAGTTCAGTTCAAACTACAGATTCAAATTATGTATTATTATTGGAAGTGTGACATATATATTTTCCCTTTTTGGACCTTACTATATCTTATATCAGTGTCAGATGTTTTTTAAAATAGAGTCACTGTATTTTTTGGAGATGGGCATGGCATTTATAACACCAATCTCTTTTAGAAACGGTGCTTTTGATGGCTAGAGTAAGCCTCAGGGACATTGAATGAAACATATCAAATTTGAAAATAAGGAAATGAGGCTAAGAGATGTGATTTTTCTCCCAAGCTCACACAGAGTCAGTTGTAAATGGAGAAGCCAGGCTGACTGCTCAGACTGAATCTATTGATAATGCTCCTCACTAGAAGAGTTCAAGTATTTCTCATTATTTTGGACATCACCCAGTACTAAGAATTAAATATCTAGTCTATCAAAATGAAATAGTTTTTATTGATTGATAGGAAGCAAGTATATTGCAAGGGTAGAAATCTGATGCAGTTGGCTTCTTTGGTCTCACTTACTATTCTATGATTAACATGCCATCAGAAGGCCTTATGGGTTTCATTGGGCCAACCATTACTGAGAATTCCAATATGTTTGTTACCTCCATATTTCTATCTCTCCTAAATTCAGGAACTCAGACCTTCATCTTCATTTGGTCTCAACATGACAAGACTTTCTTGTATACAAAGTTCCAATTCTGTTTCATTGTTATGATGAAATATTTTGATCAAAATCAGCTTAGAGCAGGAAAGAATCCCAGTGGTGTACCTTGCTTTCCACTCTTTTCTCCATTGTGCTGTGTTCACTTCCACAGAAAGGTGTACTGGTCTACCTCCACTGGGGGTGCTTAAGGACTCTGAAACCCTGATCTTTCAGTCTTTCTTAGGCCAGCGTAGACCAGTATACTTTCCTACTTATTTTAATTTGTGATGGAAGATTTCCAAAAAAATGTACTGTAAAGGGACTGATATCTTATTCTTTGTTCTTCTCAAGTTGTAGTTTTCATTATTTCTCTTTTATTGAAAATAAATTTTTCATACAATATATTCTAATTATGGTTTCCCCTCCCCCAGCTTCTCCAGAATCTTCCCTACCTCCCCTCCCATTCAAATCCATATATTTTCTGTCTTTCCTTAGAAAACAAATAGACAACTAAATAATAATAATAAAACAAGATAAAACAGAAACATGCAAACTTGAATAGAACAAACTAAACAAACAAAAAAGAAGAAAAGGAGCCAAAGAAAAAGTACAAGAAATACATATGGATTCAGAGACACATATATTCATACCCACAGGAATCCAATCAAAATCCAAAACCAGAAGCCATTATATATAAAACCCTGACAAAACATTATGTGACAAAGAACCTCCAAAGTTGATATATAGTCAGTTCCATTGGAGAGAACTGATTTTTTATTTGGTAGTGTTATCAGTTGGGAGCTAGAAAATAGATTAAGGATCAGGGTTTGTGTCTGTTTCTCTTCCCTGAACTGGGAACTCATCTTGTTCAGACACATGTAGCCTCTGTGTATGCTTCTAAGAGTCTCTGTGATTTTATCTCTTTATCTGTATTTACCAAGCCTAGTTTCCTTGGTATAATTCCTATTTTCTGGTTATTACAATCTTTTAATCTCATGTTGAGCAGAGTTCCCTTAGCCCTGAGTCCTGAGGGCAAGGATTTGATGGAGACAACCCATTTAGGATTGTGTGTTCCAAGGTCTCTCACTCTCTGCATGCTGTCTGATAGTGGGTCTCTGTATTTGTTTCCATCTACTATAGTTGGAATCATCTCTGAAAAACACTGATCTATGAGTATAGCAGAATGTTATTAGGAGTTATTTTATGGCTATGCTCTTTTAGTAGACAACTCAGGTGGCTAAGAACCTGAGACCAGATTGGCTAGGAACCTAGGGGAAACCAACTAATCACATTTGGAATTATAAGTTTCATCTTTACTTAAGAACCAGAATACATACAGTGAAATTTTAACTAATATCAAAATTACTACTTATTATTATTCATTATTTTTTAATTTGAAATGGAGTTTTACTGTATGGCCCAGGTTGTCCCCACCCTCTGAGCACAAGTATTCCTTCTGCCCTAACATTTTATAAGCTGACACTACAGATGGTTGTCACCACTCTCAGTAAAACGATTTTCTACAGTAGAAGTTAGCAAGATTTCACATACTAGGAACTTAACAGTACACCTGAAAGTTCTAGAACAAAAAGAATAAACCACACCCAAGAAGAGGAGATGGCAGAAACAATCAAACTCAGGGCTGAAATCAATAAAATAGAAACAAAGAGATCAGTACAAAGAATCAACAAAACAAAGAGTTGGTTCTTTGAGAAAATCACAAGATAGAAAAACCCTTAGCAAAACTAATTAAAGGCAGAGAGAATATCATATCCAAATCAACAAAATCAGACATGTAAAGGGGACATAACAACAGACAATGGGGAACTCCAAAGAAACATTAAGTCTACTTTAAAAACCTCTCCAAAACAAAACAAAACAAAAAACAAAACAAAACCAACAAAACACCCCAACAACAAAACAAACCAATTTTCTTAATAGATGTCACTTACCAAAGTTAAATCAAGATCAGATAAACAAGCTAAATATACCTGTAACCCCTAAGGAAATAAAAGTAGCCATTAAAAATCTTCCAACCAGAAAAAAAGGCACATACCAATTTTTCTCAAATTATCCCACAAAATAGAAACAGAAGGAACAACTGTCAAATTCATTTTATAAAGCCATAGTCACCCTGATAATTAAACCACAAAGACTAAAAAAATGAAAAAGAATTTCAAACCAATTTCCCTCATGAACACTGGTGCAAAAATGCTCAATAAAATACTCACAAATCCAATCCAAGAACATATCAAAAAGATCATCCACTATTATTAAGTAGGCTTCATCCAGCAGCTGCAGGGAGAATTCATCACATGAAAATCTGTCAATGTAGTCCACTGTACAAACAAACTGAAAGAAAAAAACAAACAAATAAACTCATGATCATCTGAATAGATGCTGAAAAGGCCTTTGATAAAATCTAGTAGCCCTTCATGATAAAAGTCTTGAAGAAATCATGGCTACAAGAAACACACCTAAACATAATAAAGGCAATATACAGCAAGCCAATAGCCAACATCAAATTGAAAGAAGAGAAACATAAAGCAATTCCACTAAAATCAGGGCCAAGACAAGGCTGCCCACACTCTCCCTATCTTCAATAAAGTACTTAAAGTTCTAGCTAGAGCAATAAAACAATCAAAGGAGATTAGGGGGATATAAGTTAGAAAGAAGTCAAAGTATTGCTATATGCTAATGATATGATAATATACTTAAGTGGCCCCAAAACTTCTACCAGAGAATTCTTACAGCTGATAAACACCCTCAGTCGTATAGCTGAATACAAAATTAACTAAAGAAAAAAACCAGTAGCCCTTCTAACTACAAGTGATAAATTGACTTAAACATATATGGGAAAAAAAATTCCCATGTCACAAATAACTCTAACCAAGCATGTTAAAGACATGTATGACAAGAACTTCAAGTCTTCAAAGAAAGAAAATGAAGAGGTAGCAGAATATAGAAAGATTTCCCATGTTTGGTAGGATTAACATAGTAAAAAATGGCCATCTTCCTAAAGCAATCTGTAGATTCAATGCAATTTCCATCAAAATCCCAACACAACTTCTTACAGACATTGAAAAAAACAAAACTCAACTTCATATGGAAAAACAAAAACCCAAGATATCTACAACAGTCCTATACAGTAAAAGAATTTCTGGAGGTAGAACATTCCTCATTTCAAGCTGTACTACAGAGCAATAGTAGTAGAAACCACATGGTATTGGTATAAAAACAGACAGGTTGATAAATGGAATCAACAGAAGACCCAGAAGTAAATCCTCACACACATGGACACTTAGATTTTTTAACAAAGAAGTCTCGTTGTCTATGAATTACTCTTCAGTAAGATAAAAAATTTTAACGATTTAATGGTGTTTTTCTTCTGCTACTTTGTTGAAAATATTACCATCGGGAAACTTAAAATTCTAAACCCACGAAGCTAAAGTTAAGAGGATTATGAGCACAAATGACACAGGTGTTATCAACTGTCAACTGGGCCATGCTTCTATCTGTTTATCCCTTGGGCAGAAAATTTTTCTCATGTGATGTTGAAGCACCATGTAAGAACAATTTGTTTGAGATCAACCTCACTGAAGGCAGTTGCAATATCCTTATACATTGATAAGATTTCCAGGAACAGGATGTCAAAAGAACAAGTATAGGAGCAAGAAGAGCATAGTATAGCTTTGAGTCTGGTTTACAGGGACACCAAGTACATGTAGAACTGCAGAGGGAGAAATGCTACGAAGAAAGCTAGGTTGTATATTATTGTGTTGAAAAGGTATAAAGATCTGTAATTTACTCAGTGGCTTTGTTTGATGAACAAACTAATAGTCACAATTACCTTATAAGAGAATTGCTGGACCAGTAGTCCTAAGAATATATTTATATATCAAAATTTGGTGAGTTTTCCTCTACATCTACTATCTCCTCATCTAATATTAGAAATGATGACTTTCCTTTCTGGGTGAAATGTAAGAAGCATACTGTGGTGGTTTGAATATACTAGGCCCTGGGAGTGGCACTATTAGAAGGTATGGCTTGTTGGAGTAGGTGTAGACTTGTTGGAGGAAGTATGTCACTGTGAAGGTGGGCAATGAGACCCTCCTCCTAACTGCATGAGAGCCAGTCTTCTCCTAGCAGCCTTCACATGAAGGTGTAGAACTCTCAGTTCCTCCTGCACCATGCCTGCCTGAATGCTGGCTTGCATTGATGGTAATAGACTGAACGTCCGAACCTGTAAGCCAGGACCAATTAAATGTTGTCCTTTTAAGAGTTGCCTTTGTCATGGTGTCTTTTCATGGAATGCAAACACTAAGACAGCTACATCTAACATTTCAGGGAAATCTATGGAAAAGCATTCTCTGTCACTGACCATACACCTACTTCTCTAGGTTCTTTTAAGATGAACACACTTCATGCCTTGAATCATTATCAAAACAGTTATTTCCCTGGCTTGTGTTGCTTTCCCAATCATTTCTACCCAATCATCTACTCTGAGTCTTTTTCTCCTACAGAGGGTCCCTGGTCTGCCATCATTCTCCACTGTCCTTAGGAATCTGCCCCTGCATCCACTTACTGATTGCTAGTCATATAAGTGGACTCTCCTATAAACCTCCATTAATTTTCCCAAGCAGTCCCTTGGAGGTTTTTTCTTGAATGAAAACACAGGCTTAGTGATATGACACACAATTCTGTACTCAATTCTCACAAGGGCTTGGGAATGCTTTGTTTCGTCTCACAACTGACCCTTCCAATCCTTCCGATATCAGATTCATTCAGCATCAAAATGTACATCATGGTGGAAATGACCTCCAATGCATAGATATCAAAGTTCTCTCAAAGTAGGTTTGAACTCTGGGGAAACCAAATGGAGTATATAGCTCAGCAATTAGGAAAAGCTACAAGATTGTGTTCTAGGCTCACACAGCAGATTGGCAAGGAAAGCTACAACCGTATCAACACTAAAATTTTGAGACTTGTTCCTGCATCAGACTGTTTGTGGGGGTCTGGGTAGGAATGGGGTTGGGGGTGGAGGTGGGTAATTGCCCCACCTTTAACAGGAGTCTTAAACCCATCAGGGTGTCTGTATGGTCAAGGCTGTTGACAGCTTAAGTTTTCAAGTGTCAGGCTAAGATGACTGATCCAGGCTAAGGAAGATAGATGTTGACAAGTGTACATCATCTTCAGTGATTTTCTTTATTTATGAAGTCCACACTTAGAATGATGAGTGGGCACTTGCTGTGTTTATTTATAGTATCTCAGCTCCAGCAGTGATTTAAATGTGACAGAGCAGCATGACGATAGCTTCAGGCTGTGCTGATCTTCCGTCCATATAGAATAGTTTGTTTATTGAGCCAATGAATATTAGGGTTATTAGTCCTCATTAAAACATTGATAGATTGCACTTGTCTCTACCTGTTGTCCCAGAGGCCAGTGCTGGTGATGTCACTGAACATTATTAAATTGTGGCATTCAACAGCAGAGATACCCTCCCTTACTCACCGGGAGCCAATCTCAAGTGAAAATGCTTGCATCTTAATGCTGAGTCTTAGCATAACTTCAAACATGTTACAAAAGTGCAATTCATATTAGTTTTGGGTTGTTAGCAATCTAGGCTCTAAGCTGCCTCTTTTTGCCACATTCTCAATTTCATATGCTTTATATAACAGCATTGGTTTTAATAACAGATACTCATTTATATTTTTAAGTATTTTGTCTGATTATAAAACACATTTTTTTTTTTTTTATCAGTAGAAAAATAGAAACTTAAGAAGATCGTGTGGAGTGGGAGGGATAATTCAAGTGTTTACTAAGAATGCTTACTAATCAATTGTGGGGAACTGGGTTCAGATTATTCATAAATAACCATTCATATATATTGATTTATTTTTCCAGCATAGTGTAAATACCAGCTAATTGTTTTCTAGCTGTTTTATTAATCAAATCTTCTAATTTTTTAACTTTCACACAGTTTACAGGAATATTTTTTAACAATTTTTATTAGATATTTTCTTCATATGCTATCCCAAAAGTCCCTTATACCCCCCCCCCAACCCTGCTCTCCAATCGACCCACTCCCGCTTCCTGGCCCTGGTATTCCCCTGTATTGGGGCATATAATCTTTGCAAGACCAAGGGACTCTCCTCCCAATGATGGCCAAATAGGCCATCTTCTGCTACATATGCAGCTAGAGACACGAGCTCTGGAGGTACTGGTTAGTTCATATTGATGTTCCACCTATAGGGTTGCATCCCCCTTCAGCTCCTTGGGTACTTTCTCTAGCTCCTTCATTGGGGGCCCTGTGTTCCATCCAATAGCTGACTGTGAGCATCCACTACTGTATTTGCCAGGCACTGGCATAGCCTCACAAGAGTCAGCTATATCAGGGTCATGTCAACAAAATCTTGCTGGCATATGCAATAGTGGCTGCATTTGAATGGCTAATTATGGGATGGATCCCCGGATGGGGCAGTCTCTGCATGGTCCTTCCTTATGATTCAGCTCCAAACTTTGTCTCTGTAATCCTTCCATGGGTTTTGTTCCTTACAGGAATATTTTAAGGTTTATTTTACTTATGTTGGACTTTTTGCCTCCAAGTATAGGTTTGCACTACAAGAATCCAGAGTCTAGAAAAGGGAGTGTGATCCCCAGAGCTGGGATTTCAGTTGGTTTTGAGCTGCCAGGTAGATGCTACAAGAAAGGCAAGTGCTTTTAATCACTGAACATTTCTCCAGCCCCTTATAGGGGATATATTTGATGGCATGTGGAATTTTAATTGTGTTTTTCAGATATATTATTTTTCAGTCTCTGCATTTTGTAAACAAAGCTGAGTCTCTGACACATTATCATTTCTTGACCATAAATTTATAGAAAAGTAATTCATGAGACAAAGAAGATATGAAATATAAATATTTTGGTTGAAAATAGAAAAAAGATGTGTTTGTTTTCTATTCTTTCGTGAGCTATTTTGTGACTTTTATTGTTCTGTGATGCTGTTTATAACTTTGTATTGAAATGAAATACTACCATCTTTGTTAGTGCTTTCTTTTAAAAATATTCATAGGGCATGGCATAGTGGGTAAAGGACATTCTGAGCAAGCATGAAAAGCTCAGGTTCCCGGTACCAATTTTAAGCTTCATGCAGTGGTGTGCACCTATAGCCCTAGCACAGAGAGATAGTAGACTTCTGGCATTTGCCTACCAAATGGTCTAACTGAAACACTGAACTCTAGGCTCAATGAAATGTCGCATCTCAAAAATTATGAGAAACAATTAAGGAAGTCATTTAATGTTGAATTCTGGCTTCCACACATGCATGTCCAGACACTAAGGTAAGTACATTTGCTTCTTTATAAACTTTTTAATATAATAGATTTTATAACTTCTTTGAGAATTTAATGCAATGTGTTTTCGCCCTAAGCACCCCCACTCTTCTCCCATCTTGTCTCAGACCCACTCTCTACCTCCCTGCCCCTTCCCACCCTCATGGCCTCCTCTTCATCCTTGTCTTAATAACCCACCAAGTTATATCTGTACTGCCCATGTAGTTTTGGGTGTGGCCATTCTGTGAAGTGTGGTATACCTCCCTTAAAAAAAAAAAAAAAAAAACTGATTGTCCCTCCCCCAGTTACCATCAGCTGTCAATACATCCTCAGAAAGGATGTTGGTGATAGTGAGCACTACCCGTCCATGTTGTAGAGTTCATGGGCTTGATCTTGTGCCAGTTATGTACAGGTGTCTAAAACTGTTGATAGCTCAAGAATTAAGTGGTACCCTCATGTCCGGAAGAAACAGTTTCACTCCAGGCCTCCACAAAGTCTAGCTCTTATAGTTTGTCCATGCTCTCTTTCACAATGCTTCACAAATCTTGGCAGAGCTGATCAAGATGTCTTATGTATGCCACTAACACTTAGAAATTATAAATAGCATGTAATTGTTGTTTTATAGTTATTTGCTTTCTGTCTACATGCTTGTTGATGCAAGAGGGTATCTATGGCGTGGGAATTTTAATGTATAAGAAAAGGCTGAATATACCATTTGTGATGCTTACATAACCTAATTCATTCCTACTATAGCACCAGGTATTAGAAGAGAATGACTTAATACAGGCCCAGAAAAAAAAATGGTTCAGTGGTACCTTGTAGGAACATCAGTTGAAAGTCTGTGAAGAGACATGACCACACTAGGGAACAGAGATGCTGAGGGGAACTGAGGACCAAAAGCCAGGTGAATAGCTTGGTCTGGTAGGTGAGACTTCTGGGCATGTGGGGCATGGCAGCTGACTTCCATCCAAGTCCTGGCATGGACATTGTGAATGTGTTGATGATGCCTGTCATTAACACTGAGTGGAAGGGTTCTTCTCTTCAATGCTTGTTCCTCATGCCCACAAAACAGAGAAGCTGACCTGTGAGCCAGGTGGATCCTCATAAAGACATTTACAGCCACCAGTGTTAGCTCCGTGGTTTTTAAAAGGATAGTCACAGTGGTCAGCTAAAGAAAAAAAAAAAAAAGAATCCAACTATTTATGGTATTGATCTTATGCACGTCACTTCTTTCTCACCCTTTTAGACTATCAGAAAGTATTTTCTCAAGATGATTAGTTCATTGAAACAAATTCAAAAATTTGAAAATAATTCTTTCTTACAATAATCCCATATTATTTAGTTTTAAATTATTTTATTTTAAATTATGTATACAGGGGGTGGGTACCTGCGTGGGTACATGATTTTGTCTTCAGGGGTCTCCTGGACCTGAACTTGCAGGCATACCTGAGCACCCGAGTGGTCTCTGGGAACTTAGCTTAGGTCCTCTGCAAGAGCAGTCTGAGCTCTTAACTGATAAATTATCTTGCCAGCTCCTCTGTTTAGGAGCACAAATCTTCGCTTACTGAATGTTTAATGTTTCACGAGGTTTGTTTCAAAATCTGATGACTATGATAATGATTGTTTTAGAAATTCTTAGAATAGGTAAATCACAATTAAAATGATCCCCATCAACCTCAAATCTATTTATTTCTACTTATTAAGACAGAATAAAAAAATTAATTATTGGATGTGGTTACTTTGGCGGGTGAGATAGAGTTTTAAAAACACACAATTGAGTATCAAGAACAATTATTCTCCTTGTTTCCCTTAAAATGCCAGTGTGGTCTGTTATGAAACACATCACCATTTTATTTTCATCTTCCGTTTGCTTCTGGGTTTTATTTCCTATATTAAAATGTATAATTAAAAGTTTCCCTTTTACTTTCTATTCTAAAAGATAAATGAAATTAACACAATTTCCTATCCTTCAATCTACCGACCTTCTGATTAGTATGCTAGCCGTGACAGCGTTTTATGATTCGTAGTTCTCAGCTGCTTTCAAAAGCTTTCACATCTTCTTTGTCTGGCTTGACCTTTTACCAGATAAACATGATGGATGTTAAGCATCTCTAGGAGAGTAAGGAGAAACGGAATAGCTTGCCTGATTACTTCTGGTCTAGAAAGCACCCATTGCCCCTTTACACCCATCTTGACACCTCCGTCAGTGTTCTTAATGTCTTCCAATTTCTCATTTTCCAAATTGAATTTTCCCTTTATCTTGATAATTTATTTCAATAAGGGACCTGAACTTGTTCCAATAGCTTTTTAACCCTAAGTAAAACAACAATCAAGGCATTCACTAAATATGTTAGGCGAATTAAAGGCCTCGCATTATTGCTGCTGTTGAGTCAGGGGTCTTTTTATAGAGGGGTTTAGCTCTGCGATTCCTAATCCTCTTGCCTCAGCATCCTGAATGCTGGGAATGCAGATGTGTGTGAGCAAACCTGTTAGTAATGTGAAAGAGTTCTATATGCCAATTTTTCCTATACTCTACTCTTGAATTTGGAGTTATAAGATTATTCTGTTTGCTGTAATTAAGAAAAGCACAAAAATCCACTTATCACTTCTATAGTAGGCATGTGTGTGTTCCTAATTAGTGGGGTTTTTCCTTATCACAGTCATTTAGGGACCCAGCTTCTTCCAATCTTTTTTTCCCCGTAGGCATTCTCTGAGTTCTCGCTCTCAGGCCATCTGATCTCAAAGGCTTTGTCATAGAAGTGTTGCATCTCTTCTCTGCCGATGCTGGGAACTACTCAATGCACAAACCAATTCAGTGTACTGTAAAGCATACTGGTTAATCAGAATCCTTCCAGCCTCAACCCTATGTTCTCAGAGGAAAGGAGCAACATTTTGGTGGGCAGTTAGTTGTCAAGGCCACAGAAGCTTAGAGCTATGAATGGCCCATTGGTAACATATGCAATGTTCATGAAGGTAATTACAAGGTACTTATAAGGTAATAAGAAGGAGGTTTCAAGAATTTTTCCAAGCATGACCACATAAATACAGATCAGTCCATGTTTAATTAAGGTTAAGGTTAGGGTTTGGGGGTTAGGTTTTGGGGTTAGGATTAGGGTTAGGGTGTTAGGGTTAAGAGTTTAGGGGGTTAGGATTAGGGTTTAGGGGTTAGGGTTAGTGTGTTAGGTTTAGGGGTTAGTTCAGGATTATGGGTTAGGGTTTAGGGTTAGTGATTAGTGATGTGGTTAGGGTTGGGGTTAGGGTTAGTGGTTAGTGGTTAGGGTTAGAAGTTAAGGTTAGGGTTAGGAATTAGGGTTAGGGTTAGTGTTAGGGTGTTAGGGCTAGGAAGTTAGGGTTAATGGGTTTAGGTCTAGGGTTAGGTTAGGGTTTTTAGCCTCTGACTGATAATGTCTCAGCATCCTATTAACCACATCCCTGCATAACCATTGGTGGAGATTTGAGCACAAATTCGCATTTCCTGGGAGCTAACTACTAAGACTTTATCTCAGCTATACATGTGCTGAAAGCATTGGACTCTTTCCTGCTTAAGCAGAAGCTTTCCAGAGTCTGTAGCTTCAGGTACAGAAGTCTCCCTTCTCCGTGTCCCAGTCAGCTGCTGGCTCAGGACAAATGGATGTTTCTCTTTTACATAACCATCTGAAAGAACAAGGAAGGTTCAGTTGTGTTTTTTTAAGAATTTTCCATTTCAAAAGAATTATGAAATAAAAGAGATCTCCTCTAGTTTATTACAAAAGTTACACTGCTGTAAGGAGAAAGACTCAAATATACTCCAGCATTGGAACTGTGTATAGTATTTGTAAAATCCTATCATCTTTTGTTGACAGCTGTCGTAAGGACTCAGCATTAGGGACCCATATTGGAGTCTGGCTAAAATTGTTTATGCGATAATTATGTTTATTTCCTCTTTGGTTCTTCAGAAGAGATAATGGCTGGCTATGGTACTTGGCCTGCGAACACTTATTTTATTGTTGCCCATATGTTTTAGTTTTGCTGCAGGCAGGTTAAAACCATTCACAGGGCAATGATTTTGGTTTACTCTCTGCCTATAGCACTGGTTTCACTCCTATCCTGCGTTTCAGGAATGATGGTAAAACGTGTGTATGTTGTGCTGTTGCTAATATGCAAAGAGTAATTAATATTAGTTTTCTAACTGAAATGTATCCAGTTTTGAAAACCACCTAAATGTTAAGAGACTCAGGAATAAAGGGACAGCCTGGCTGTTAAAAGTACTTGATATTCTTTAAGGACTCAGATTTGGTTCCCAGAAGTATACTTTCAGTGACTCAGCAAGTGCACACACACACACACAGGTGCTCATACACGCATATACACACAAACACACACATGCACACATAGAAGCACACAAATAAATAGATATATAGAAATAAATAAGTAAATCTTTCAAAACACAAGAACCATGTAAGGGCACAAGACAAGAGAATAGGCTGATGAAAGGGTGGCCACTTTTTTCTTTTATGTAGACTTTAAGAGGAAGCATAGAGAAAAATGAGGAAAAAAATAAGTTTATAATCTGCAATAGGTTGTCACATTTCCATTTTTTTATGCTTATGTAATTCAGTGTTCCCTTATTAGGTTTACAGAACAGTATTTACATCTTTTTACTTAACCATAGCTCCATGCTGTCAGTTACTGAAAAAAAAAAAAAAAATCTAAGCACAGTTATTCTTTCAGTTTTTAAGAAGCACCACTGATTTAGCTACCTCACAGCACTTCACATTCAAGACACAGAATCAGCTGCTCTTGTAATCATCAAGAAGGTATTGCAAATGGTGTGTGGAGGATCCTCTCAGTTAGAGCGGGGCCAAGACTGAACAAGTGTGGTCCCTTGGAACCACAGTGCGCTCCCTTGCAGTGTTCATGGATGACATAAAATGTTACTCTGCTCTTCTCTGCCAGTGAAAGCTTAGAAAATGAGAAGGCAAGAACCGTACAAGCATGGAGATAATGACGCTCCCTGCCGAGCCAGACCACCAGGTGAGATGATTTCTGTAAGGATCTTCTAACCAGCAAAATTGATGCCACACATAGCAACAGTGAAAGGCCTCCTAGGAAGGATGCTGGTGTTGATTTTTTGGAGCACATTAACTTCAGAAATCAAACTCGAGTGCCACGAGTTAGAAAACACAATATTTCAGATCTGTATCAAGCAGGCAACTTGTTATACTGGGTGTGGTTACTGTGAGGATCAAATCAGAGACCTTACTTGAAAGTGACTGAGAGATTCTAGAATGTTCCAAATGTTTGTGCTGTTTTTAGAAGCACTATGGGGCTGTGTTTCCCAACGGAGGCACTACGCTGGTTAGTTACCTACAGGTAAGAACTCTGGGATAACTCAGCTTATGCATGGTTATCTCCATGCTGCAAAGGAGAGGGGGACCTCTCTGGGAACATCTCTGCCTCTCTGCACACAGTCAGTCATCCAGACTTGAGGCAATCAGAACACAGAAGAACCATGAGGCATGGCTTGATGGTTTCCTCATCAAGCACATCTGTTTATCTCTTTGGCTCTGGAAGATATCAGCACATGGGTTCCCACATTATTGACTACAGGTAAGAAGATTAAATTCTACCTCCATAAAAATTATGGGGAAAAAGAAGAGTGAGGTAGTGTGACCCAGGCTGGTTGTGCCTTATGTGGTCATGGAATCCACAGTAGGGGATTCTTAGGAAAAAATCATGTGCACCATGTCTTTGATGCTGTTGGTGGCCCTCCTAGGAGCACAAGCTTATGGTGCGACCTGAGTGTTCACCTGAGTTTATCATTTATTTGAGGAGAACTACTTCTGAGTAATAAACCTGTCATAGAAAATGAATATATTTCTCTACAGAGGAACTAAACAAAATTCTCTTATATAGTAGGGCTACATCTTATAAAGTTCCTGTCAGAAACAGAAAGCAACAAACAATGGAAATAACCCATGTGCTCCCAGAATAACACAGCATGGGCATAGTCCAGGAGGAAGTGACAAAGATGTCTCCTAAAAATATGTATTTGTTTATTTACTGTGCATGTGTGTATATGTGTATGAACATATGTGCAGACGCACACACACACACACACACACACACACACACACACACTCTAAGCATGAGGAGCTTAGAGGTCAACTTGCAGGAGACAGATCATCTACTCTATGAATGGAGTTTAAACTCAGGCCATCAGCGTTGGAAATAAGTGCCTTTCCCTGCTGAACTGTCACACAGCTGCAGGTCATATTTTCCTTTAAGCACCTATTGGCATTATTTAATTTAAGCATTTCATTGGCTTTTAAATTTCATTCATTTCCCTCTTTTTGCTACCTGAGTCCCAAGGATCAAACTCAAGTTGTCAGGTTTGGCAGTAACCACTTTACCCACTGAGACATCTCAACAGCCCAGAGAGTAGGTCTTGAGTGGCACAGCGGCTGACAAAGACTAATGTGTAAAAGCAACTTGGGTGCCAGTTAACAGTAACTTTTATTCTCTTATAGTAATTTTCATCTCTGAAAGCTTACCTTTGGTGTCAAGGGATTTGAAATGGCGTTTCTCATTTGCAATGCAGGAAGAGTCTGTCTACATAATTAAAATTGTCTTTTGGGGTAGCTTACTGTGATTCTCTATCTCAGAGGCTCCAGAGTCCTTCTTTGCTCTGGGCTCAAGGCTCCAAGTTCTGGGGTCTTCCAAGTTTCTTTGGGCATCCAGCCAAATTTGAAAAATGTATCCTTCCTCTGAAGATGGTCTCAGGTGAATTTCTCCTCTGCAGCTTTCTGCAAGGTTGATGGTCTTTCTTCTTCTCCAACCATGTTGAGATTTTCTTCCAACAATGTTGAACACAGAGGTAAAAAATATCTTTTATTTACTTATAGTAATTGTGTCCGTGGCTTCCTACCTCCCTCTGCTAACGTAGGCCTAGTCCTGGAAGCTTCTAATCTTGATATGGTCTATTCTAGGCCTAGAATATTTTCAACCTCTGAGACTTCGTGCTGAATAAGATCACCTCTACCTAATTCTTTCTAGTCTCTGGCTGGCCAATTCATCTCTGCTATTCTGGATAAACCTCATCACCGAGCTGATTGATTCAATTTAGCTTCTCTTGGTTTCTCCCGAATTGCTCTACTTGGCCTCAAATTAAGTCTGGCAATCTGTTCTGATCTTCTGGCTCCTTCTCATTCTCTGACTTGTTCTGTCTTTACCTGTGTTTAGCTTGTTCTCTCAGCAACCTGTCTCTATCAAATTGTCACAATAAAACTGCCTCTTTCTCCCCCCCCCCACCTCTCTGCCATGCTGTCTTTAGTAGCTTTCTTTTCCTCTCTCTTCTTGAGAGAGTTGGCATATCCTATCTTTTCACATTTTTTCTCTGATTCATCCAATTCTGTCTTTCTGCATCTCTTCCTTCCTTGAGTCCCGCCTTTCATGTGGAAGCTTCTCTTGCTGGATTAGATCTTTATCAATGTTGATGGAACCCATAGTCTTTCATAGGTCAAACTTCTTCCTCAACTTAACACGTCTTCGAGTTCCATTCTGCTGTTAAAATATCTTTATTGTATACAAGTTGATATGATTCAGTCAGAGTTGGGGATTTCCTATTCTGTCAAATCTTTCTCTGATTTGTTACTTTGTCTGCCACTCAATTAGACATCACATTCAAACATGGGTGCTTCCTCCTATAAACTAACTTTACCTTCATTGTTTGGGATTAAAGTTTAAAGTGTATAGTAAGGGTGTGTTTGTAGTCCAGACAGAGAGACTAAAGGTGTGTGCTAAGAGTGAGTCACATCACAACTAGACATAGCTATCATTCATCTATCTATCTATCTATCTATCTATCTATCTATCTATCTATCTATCTATCTATCCATCCATTTTAGGAAATAACAATATTGCAGGGGTTCACAGAGTGATCAAATGTCCTGTAACACTGATTTTCTGCAGAGGTGGCAGCAGTGAAGGGCACCATTCTCGGTGATGTGTTATGAGAATGCGAAAGGCTCTTCTCCTAGGAGGCTGTGTATCATACACTTCAGTGGTAGTGTGCTGCATGGAGCATCTTCAGAGTCTTCCAAGAGGGATCTTTCAACCTTTTGCTCATTATTCAGAGATTTTGTTCAAGAACTATATCAAAGACACATATTAATGGGTAGTTTTTGACTGGAGTACAGAAGTATAAGAAATATCCATCTTTTATCAGGAAATATTATTTGAGGAATCTTTTGGGGTCCAGGAGTCACCTCACAAATCATACAAAAGCCCATTTTAGTCAGACAGAGATAGTTTGTTATCATACACTTGGTCAGGGGTGCATACCAGATTCAGGAGCTGGCTGTGACATTGAGTCCAGATCCTATAGGGTTTTTAAGCATGAAATCTACAAACATCTGTGCTAGGTTATTCCATCAATCAGGACTTAGGGTTAGAGCATCTCTTTAGGAACATGTCTTTGGTGTACATTTATCTTGTCCTCATTGGTTGGGTTATTTAACTGCAGCAGGGGACTTGCCTTGTCTAACATTCATGTCTTAACTTGTCAACCAGGATGTCAGTTACCCATGTGCATGTCTCTTTCTGCCAAGTAGGATGTCAATTCCTAGGGAGATCTTGGGAACTTAATTTTTAATTGATTCCTACTTAAAATGGAAGTCTTATTCCAAACAACTTTTTATAATGGTGTAGGTGTCTTTTTTTTTAAAAAGATTTATTTATTTTATGTATGTAAGTACATTGTCACTGTGTTCAGACACACCAGAAGAGGGGCATTGGATCCCATTACAGATAGTTTTGAATGACCATGTGGTTGCTAGGAATTAAACTCCTGACCTCCAGTAGAGCAGTCTGTGCTCTTAACTACTGAACCATCTCTCCAGGCCTGTAGGTGTCTGTCTTGTGTTAGGGTCACTTCCAGGGGCATCTTATAAATGCAAAAAGCATAAAAGTCATAATAGGTGCAGGAAGTACTGCTGGGTGGTTGGTTCAGGCCCACACTTATTGTGGCTAACTACACAAAGCAATTCTAACTGCCTTCTATTGTTATTGGTTTCCAAGAACACCATAACACAGAACATAACAAAACATATAATCAACGAGAGCATGAGAAAGTTTCCTAATAACAGCAGTAACAGCATATGAGAAAGGTTTCTTATAACATTAGTAACAGCATAAAATGGCACGCTAGACAGCTAATAGTTACTCAGGCCTTAACATTTTATGTAGGCCTTACAATAAATGTAATCCAGTGTTAAGAACAATTAGTTAGTTTTACCCTATGGTAGCTAGGTTGGGTTTTTTAGATGTAAAACATACATAAATTAGTTCTTATTGTTATATATAAGAATTCATATAAACTTAGTGAATTAAATCGGGTCCATTTGTATGTTCTTATGTAACAGGGTTCTCTCTCAGTATGACAAGGGGTTGAAATCATGTTGGGGTGAGTTCATCACTAGAGCTTAAGGGCATGTTCCCACATGTTTTGGTTCCTGGCAAAACCTGGTTCTTTATGGTTGCAGAATTGACTACCCTGTTTTCTGCTGGCAGACAACTAGGGTAATATCCTCGGTCTGCAAAGCTTCTCACAAGTACTGGGCCCATGTCTCCTTTCTATCACCAAAGCCAGTCCTGGAGAATCACTAAAGTCTGACTTTATAATCGTGGTATATAAAAAATTACCTGACTAGTTCTGAGTCACTCAGGTAATTTCATTTTCAAATAATTTGATCTCCACTATTTTCCCAATCGTTGGAATAACAGTCCATTGTATTCACAGTTCTGGTCAAGTTGAGAAGGAGAGAAATGTGTAAGTCATGTATAGCAGGCAATTAGAAATCATCTCACAATCCTGCTGGCAATATAGACCTTGCTCCTAAAAAGGTGGTTCTAACAATGTGTGAAGTATAGATTACCAAGGTATTGAGATATCCATCTTATGTATCACTCGTACTTTAACTGCTTCCTGGAGTATGATGCTAAGGATTTACCAAGTCACAAAGATTAACACAAAGGACTAGGGCTTTGCTACAAGCCCTTTATGTGTTCAGCATCTTGGAAGGGTTTGTGTGTATTTGTGTGTGTTGTGTGTGTTGGGGAAGTTCTATAGTCACAACAATGGGCAATGGAAAACTTCATCTAAACAGCTACAGCAGGAATGAGAAGTCAGGGATGACAGACAACCTGGGTGTGGTGGAAAGACCTTAGGGTGAAGAAATCAGAGACATGGGCACAGTTCTGCTCAGGCGATTCCCACAAATGTCCCAGGAAGACCTGGACCACAAGGACATTTAAAGCACAGAGGGCAGAATGTCTCAAGGGGCAAACCATCCATTTTGGCAGGTACTGATTCTTCTTGTTTAGCCAGCTCTTTTAAATATGATTTGTCATGGAGTTTGTACAATGATATGTACATTTGTGAAATAAATAGGAGGGTTTTTAAGCATGCATATTACAACTCAATAAACCTGCTTCCAAGGAAAATACATGTCATGAATCCTGAAGACCAGGTATGCTACATAAACTTTATTTAAATTGACATATAAAGTACACACTTATGGAATGGCAAATGATGTTTGGATACATCTTGTATGAAGTTCAAATCAGTATTAAACATGGGAACTTCTCAAACATTCATCTTTTCCTTGTGATGCAATGTTTAAAGTCCTTTCTTCTAGCCTGATTGAAATCTGTCATGTGTCCTTGTTTGTCCCCGTCATCTCACTGCACCAGGACTTCTTAGTCATGGGAACAAATTGTTTGATTATTATTCATTAAGATACTCATTTATGTTGCATCTTGATTGAAGCTTCCCTTCCCCTCTCTCTTCCCAGTCCTTTTCTCTCTGCCCCCCATGTCCCCCTACATTCAGCTGTCCTCCCATTCTCTTAAGAAAAGAAGAAACCTCTCATGGACATCAACCAGCCTTGACACATCAAATTGTAGTAACACGAGATGCATCTCTTGAGGCTAGATAAGGCAGCTCAGAGAAAAAGGGTCCAAAGGCAGGCAACAGAGTCAGAGACAGCCCCTGATCCCACTTTAGGAGCCCACATGAAGACCCAGCTGTACCACTGCTACATATGCACAGAGGGCCTAAATCTATTCCATATATGCTCTCTGATTTATAGTTCAGTCTCTATGAGTCCCAGTTGGTTGATTCTGTGTATTTTCTTGTGGTGTGCTTGAATTTCTGAGTCCTTCAATCCTTCCCACTCTTCCACAAGATTCCCCAAGCTCTACTTCCCGTTTGTCTGTGGTTTTCTGCATCAGTTTCCATTAGTTGCTGGATGAAGCCTCTTATGGCACTTACAGTAGGCTCATGTTTACAAGTATAGCAGAATATCATTAACAGTAACAGCAGTGGGCTTCCTCTCAAGGCATGGGTCTCAAGCTAGGCCAGTTATTGGTTGGCCTTTATCTTAAATTGTGCTCCATCTTTTACCCTTGTACTTCTTGTAGGAAGGACAAATTGTGGGTCTAAGTTTTTGTGGTTGGGGTTGTGTCTCAATTCCCCCATTGGAAGTTTTGCCTAGTTACAGGAAATGGCTGGCTCTGGCTCCATATTCCTTATTGCTAGGAACCTTAGCTAGGGTCACCTTAATAGAGTCCTGGTAGTTTCCATTATCCTAGGTTTGTAGCTTATGTCAGAGATGCCCCACTCCAATCTAGTTTGTCTCTCCCAATACTCTCTTCCTTTGTCCTCCCCTACCTCATCCATCCTTTTCCATGCCCATCTCCCTATCTAGTCCCTTTCCTCCATCTACCTGTGATGTTTAATCTATTTCCTTTTTAGTGAGAGTCAAGCATCACATCGTGCTCCCTCCTTGTTACTTAGCTTCTTTGGATCTGTGTTTTACAGCATAGTTATCCTGCACTTTATGACTAATATCTACTTGTAAGTGAGTAAATACCATGTTTTCTTTTCTGGGTCTGTTTGCCTCATTCAGGATGATATTTTTTATTATCATCTACTTGTTTGCAAATTTCACGATGCCATTGTTTTTAATGGATAAATAATAAAACATTGTATAAATGTACCACATTTTCTTTTATATTCTTCTGTTGGGGGCATTCTAGGTTGTTCCAGTTTCTAGCTATTATGGGTAAAGCTGCTATGAACATAGTTGAGCAAATGTCCAAAGATGTTTGTCCCAAACTATTGTGATATGGTAGAGCTTCTTTGGAGTATATAGGAGTGGTATAGCTGTATCTTGAGGTAGAACTATTCTCAATTTTGTGAGAAACTGCCAAAGTGGTTTTACAAGTTTTCCCTCCCACCACTAGTGGAGGAGTGTTGCCCTTGATCCACATCCTAATCAGCATGAGTTGTCACTTGCATTTTGTATCTTAGCTATTTGACATGTGTAAAATAGAATCTCAGAGTTGTTTTGATTTGCATTTCCCTGATGACTACAGATGTTGAACATTTCTTTAAGTGCTTCTCAGCTATTAGAGATTCCTATGTTGAGAATTTTCTGTTTAGATCTGTACCCTCTTTTTAAATTGGGTTATTTGGTTTGTTGATGTCCAGTTTCTTGAGTTCTTGATGTATTTTGGATATCAGCCCTTTGTCAGATGTGGGGTTGGCAATGATTTTTTCCTATTCTGCAGGCTACTATTTTGTCCTATTGATGTTGTCCTTTGCCTTAGATAAGCATTTATCTTTCATGAGGTCCCATTTATTAATTTTTGATCATAGTGCCTGAGCTGTTAGTGTTCTGTCCAGGAAATTGTCTCCAGTGCCAGTGTGTTCAAGGTTATTCTCCACTTTCTCTTCTATCAGCTTTAGTGCATTATATTGAGGTATTTGATCCATTTGGACTTGAGTTTTGTTTATAGATATGGATCTATTTGTATTCTCTTATATCCAGATATCCAGTTAGACAAGTAACATTTGTTGAAGATGTTTCTTCTTTCCATTGTATAGTTTTGGATTCTTTGTCTAAAATGAAGAGTTTATAGGTGTGTGGAGTTGCTTCTGGTTCTTTGATTCAATTCCATTCATCAGCCTGTGTGTGTGTGTGTGTGTGTGTGTGTGTGTGTGTGTGTGTGTGTGTGTTTATACCAATACCATGGAGATTTTATTATTATTGCTTTGTAGTACAGCTTCAACTCAGGAATGGTGATATCCCCAGAAGTTCTTTTATCATACGGGTTGTTTTTATCCGTGCTGGATTTTTTTGTTTTTTTGTTTTTCATATGAAGTTGAGATTTTGTTCTTTGAGAAAATCACAAGATAGACAAACCATTAGCCAAACTAAATAAAAGGCAGAGAGAATATCCAAATCATCAAAATCAAAATTTAAAAGGGGGATGTGACAACAGACTCTGACTGAGGAAATCAAAAGTACCATTAGGTCTTACTTCAAAAACTATATTCCACAAAATTGGAAAATCTAAATGAAATGGACAATTTACTTGATAAATACCACTTACCAAAGTTAAATGAAGATCAAGAAAACAATCTAAATAGAACTATGACCCCCTAAGGTATAAGCAGTCATTAAAAGACTCCCAACCAAAAAAGCCAAGGGCCAGATAGTTTTAGTGTAGAATTTTACCAGACCTTCAAAGAAGAGCTAGTACTGATTTTCCTCAACTTGTTCTACAAAATAAAAACAGAAGGAACATTACCAAACTCATTTTATGAGGCCACATTCATCCTGATACCTAAACCACACAAAGACTCAACCAAGAAAGAAAATTTCAGACCAATTCCCCTTATGAACATTAACCCAAAAATAGTCAATGATGTGCTTTCAAATTGAATCCAGAAACACATAAAAAAACACCTTCCACCATGATCAAGTAAGCTACATCTCAGAGATTTAGGGATGGTTCGGCATATAGAAATCCATCAATGTGATCCATCACATAAACAAACTGAAAGACAAAGAAAGATCATTTATTAGATGCTGACAAAGCATTTGACAAGGTTCACCCCTTCATGATAAAAGTCTTAGAGAGATTAGGGATACAAGGTGCATACTTAAACACAACAGAAGCAATATACAGCAAGCCAATAGCCAGCATAAAATCAAATGGAGAGAAACTTAAAGCAATTCCACTAAAATCAAGGACAAGACAAGGTTATCCACCCTCTCCATATCTCTTCAATATAGTACTTGCAAGGCTAGAGCAATAAGACAACCAAAGGAGACCAAGGGGATACAAATTTGAGAGGAAGACATCAAAGTATCAGTATTTGCAAATGATTTGGTACTATACATAAGTTACCCCAAAAATTCTATCTGAGAAATCCTGCAACAAAGTCACTGAATACAAAATTAGCTAACATTAATCCATAGTCCTCCTAATTCATTCTATGAAGCCACAGTTAAGCTGATACCTAAACCCCACAAAGACCCAAAAAGAAAGAAGGTAAGACTAATTTCACTTATAAATATCAATGCAAAAATACTCAGTAAAATTCTCCCAAACCAAATCCAAGAACATATCCAAAACATCATTTACCACGATCAAGTTGACTTCATACCAGGGATGCAGGGATGGTTCAAAATATGAGAATCCATCAATTTAATCCACTATATAAAATAACTCAAAGGAAAAAAAATCACATGATCATCTCATTAGGTGCTGAAAAAGCCTTTGAAAAAAATCTAACACTCTTTCATGTTAAAAGTCTCAGAAAGACTAGGAATTCATGGCACATACCTAAACATAATAAAAGCAATATATAGCAAACTAACAGCCAACATCACATTAAATGGAGAGAACCTTGAAGCAATCCCACTAAAATCAGGGACAAGACAAGGCTGCCCACTCTCTCCCTATCTACTCAATATAGTACTTAAATGATGAATGGGATGAGAAAGAAATAAGGGAAACAACACCCTTCACAATAGTCACAAATAATATAAAATACCTCGGGGTAACTCTAACCAAGCAAGTAAAAGGCCTGTATGACAAGAAATTCAAATCTCTCAAGGACGAAATTGAAGAAGCATCAGAAAATGGAAAGATCTTTCATGCTCATGGATCAGTAGGATTAACAATAGTAAAAATGGTTATCTTACCAAAACCAATCTATACATTCAACAGAATTCCCACACAATTCTTCACAGACCTTGAAAGAACAATACTCAACTTCACATGGTAGAACAGGAACATGTTTTAAAGACATTGCTGAGATAGGGCTCTCCTTTGAAAGGAGACCTAGTCTTTTGTGCCATTCAGTTTCTACTCCTGAGCCACTATTGATGTTCTGGAATGTGTCCTACTACCTGCCTCCCTTTCCTACCCTGCTTTGGTCTAACGATCTTTTATGTTTGATTCTTTCACTTCTCCATTTCTATTGTAGAAGTTCTTTAATTCCACACTGGGGGTTCTACCCTGCTTTAGATCATTTAAGTTTCAGGATAAACACACGCACATATACTCAGGCTTTATATTTACAATAAGCCTTCAACAACACATGACTGGGCAGATACCTAGCCTCTATGCTGTTAGAATCTACTTTTCTATTGATAAGATCCAAGATATTATTTACTATTTATTATGTTTCATCTGCTCTTAACTCTAATTAGCCAGCCCTCAGGGCGTTGTTTTCTTGACTCCTCACTCATAGCAGCTTCTCCCTCCTCCTTCTTTCCTTGTGGTTCTCGTCCAACCTCAAGCCCACCAGTGTTTCTTCTGCCCAGCTATTTACTGTTGACAATTTTATTTACCAACCAGAAATAACTTGGGGGCAGGGTCACTTGTCATCTTAAGTGTGGACTCTCTCATCTCTGGTTAGTCTTGGGGGCCCGGTTAGCATTACAGTCCAAGAAGCATCAGGCTAACCCACTACAGCCCCTTCCTTTTCTTTCTCCTCCATTGGGTCCCTTCCTCATGTCTTTTCTGAAGGGAAGACAATTCATTCACTAGAATGAGCTCAGATCTTCTACTTTGTTCCATTTTATGCCCCATTTCTTTTATGCATTCAGTTAGTGTGGATATAGTTTTTGCTATATCCAGTATGTTCAGGATGATATAAGTCTTAAAATGTCAGAATGTAGGTGGACATCTCCATCTAGAGAGAGAGAGAGAGAGAGAGAGAGAGAGAGAGAGAGAGAGAGAGCTGGGATGTTTTTACAGTGTAAGTTTCATTTTTTGATGATTGGGAAGGACAATACAATTTTGTCTTTATTGCATTGTTAAAAGAAAAATGTGACAAAAATGAATAGTGTTGGCAAAATAATTTTATTTACTTCATTAACATTTATACCCCTGGACAGTATGCATCTTATTGGAAGTCCATACAAAATAAAAATACTGCAGTTACAGCCACTGCTATGAATGGAGATCTACACTGTGCTGAATTGCTTAATTAAGGTAATGCTGGTGTTAAGGTGATAGACTCTGGAGTGGATATACTGAACCTCAATTCTCAGTTTTCAATCAATTAACATATGACCGTTGTTAATTACATAATGTTGTTAGACCTGTAATTCTGTCCACTTGGAAGGCAGAAGCAGGAAGATCACAAGTTTAAGACCTGACCTATAAAGAGAGTTCAAAGCTTGTCTGGGACACTTAGCCAGATTTTGTGTCCCAATTTAAAAATTGGAAAATTGAAGGTGGATACAGCCCAATGAGTTCTTATCCAGCATACATGAGTTCCAGGATTTCACCTGGAGAACACATAAAGGAATAAAAAGAAGGAAATGTGTGTGTGTGTGTGTGTGTGTGTGTGTGTGTGTGTGTGTGTGTGTGCATTTTAAAAGGCAGAATGTTGATTTCCTCTCAGCTTTCCTATCTATGACAGAAGGGAAATAATAGTACTGATTTATAGAAGTTTTTAGTTTTTAAATACAAGTGAGTTATGCTATGTAGTAGTGCTTAGAACGGAATCATGGATATGGAAAATATAGTATGTTAGTTATATTGTATATATTATGAGTGTCATTATCATATACTGTCCATACAATTGTGTAACCTGGTAGCGATGGTCTTCCTATTTATCAGTGTGAAATAAGTTGAGAGATGTTTGACAGCTCTTAGGCGTGAGGAGGAGTAAAATCGCACTTTAAACCCCACGGAGTAGCGCTGGCATAAGGCACGGTCTCCTAGCTTTGACCCAGATGTCAATACTGAGTACAGACAATTGAAATGGAAACTTCTGGTTTCTTTGGAAAGTCGGTTATATTAAATGATGTTTTGCTGGGGCACATAAGTGAAAGGATGTTTTGCTAAAGCAAACACGTGGAAGAATATTTTAATGAAGCGGGCACAGGTGAAAGGATGTTTTGCTATAGCAGAAATATGAAAGTACACATGATGTTTAGAAAGAATATAAATATGCCCCCTCAGACAGTGGGAGCTGGAACGTTGGCTTGCCTTGCTCTGTGTCACTAGTCTTCACTAATGATGTACATATATTGGGTTGCCTTACATGGCATTGATGAGCTTAGCTTGTGGTGATTGTGGAGAGAAACTCAAAAAAGAACTTCTCGTGGGGGTACTGCTCCTTTTTGTCAATTCTGTGGACTTGGGCCAGTTGACAAGCCTCGCAGTTTCTTCTGGATTGAATGACTCCTGCTGATTCGTGTTTGGTGTTTGTTAGTGGACTGGACTGAGAACAATGAAGATTGCAATCACTCCCAAAGGACTATTTCTAAACATGTCCACTTCCCCTGTATTCTAATAACCTTTCTTTTCCACTACTTCTGGTGAATGGTGGGCTAGAATGGAGGTTGAACCCTTATTAAAGTAGACTGTGAAAATATATGCCTAAAGACAATGTCATCCAAAGTGTTCTCTTTTCCCTTGCAAGGTAATACTAGTTGTGGCTGACACATGTCCAATGCTGAATCTTCTGTGCAAGGACTCTACAGTTGGTGGATAGCTGTAATCATTGTTGGCTTTACCCCAAACTATAATGAGAATGAATGAAATTGATACAGTTTTCTAATTTCTTAGTTGATCCACATTGTTTATTTGTCTGGTCTTAAATTGGTGAGTAGATTTACTATAGGGGGAAAGAAATTCATACTTCACCCTCATTACCTTATTTACATTTATATTTGATGTTAGAGAGAAATTGTGGGACTGTGAGAGGCAGCCTGGTTTCTGGTTGAGCTAGGTTTAAAACCCCAGTGACCCAGAAAATGACCGTAGCCTGCAAGGGATAGTAGGTGCTTTGCCACACTCCTAGACACCAGGCTCTGGACAGGAGGCTACAGTTCTCTACTTCATGGGTCTGTGGACATCAGTCATGTAAGGGAAATGGCTCAAGTCCCTCCACAGGTAGAGGATGTGACCACAGGTCATGTAGGCTCAAGACAGGTCTCCATTTTAATGAGGTACCTACCCAAAGGCCTGAAGGGCTTAGTCAATTAAGCTCCCTTTCCCAGACACTCCTCCCTGCAAATGGTATTTAACCTCAGGCCTGCTCTGAGAAAGTGGGGTACAGTTCCACTTATCAGAATTCTCCACCATGACAATAAATGCTTTAAAACCTTGGACTGCCTCTTATTTGGATCCACTGTGGGAAACAATTGAGCAGGTCTTCCTCTAAAGAGCTGTGTCTAATTTCCCTCAAGAGGCCTCTCTGCATTCCCAGCCATGGTCACCATCACTGCTGAGCCAAGCCAAGGACTCTCTCCACCCAAGTCCACAGGGACATTAGACTGTACCTCCCCACCCCTGGTGTGGAATCCTGCTGTTCCTCATAGCCTGACCCTTGTCCTGCATCTGCATGGGGTGGGCACAGTCAAAACTTCCATGTTCTGCCTTGCCCAGCAGCTCAAGACCTGGGCAGGACATGGGCCGCCTTTTAACCCACAAGAAATTGTGTAGGATGCTATAAGCCACCAAACAAAACAGAAGCCATGATTATGGGCATGGATTAAAATGTTCTGCCTGTGTTCTTAACTTTGTACTGAAACTAACAAAGAAATTATAGTACAAAAAATTCAAATAGACTATGCAAGAGCATAGTAGCACTAAGGGCTTTTAAATTTTTATTTTTTGTGGTGTGCAGTTCTATGAATTTTAACACATTGTAGACAGCCACCAACATAATTAGATTGAGAAACCTCATCATCTCAGTGGGCTCCCAGAGAAGGAATGTCTTAAGTGGATCTTTAACAAATAAGATAAGAAGGTTAAACCCAGAGATACAAAGAAATGTGAGAAAATGACAGAAAGTAAATTTGAGTAAAATGGGAAGAACTCTCCATTGGCTAAAAATTCACTGTAATTTAGTGGGACTGACTCAGCCTTTAAAAATGTTTTTTTTGTATTTGTTGTTTTGTTTTTGTATTTTTAAATCTTCCTCCTTCTATCTCAGTATCTAGAACTGTGAATCAGTGTTACGTCCTGTGAGACTGAACATTTCAGAAATAATATTTTATTCTAAATACTAAAGACATTTGTTTTCCTTTTCCATTTCCTGGTGGTCTACTCCGGAGGTGCAGCAGCTGTGTGCCTTAGAAGACAGCCTTGGGCGGGCGTCATTCCTCAGACAGGATCCAGCAATGTGTTTTGTTTTGGTTTTGGTTCTGAATCTCTTACGAGCATCAGTCTTGCCCTAACAAGCTAGGCTGACTAGCCAGTCATGCCTAGGTATCAGCACATAGCTTAAAGTATGTGCCAACATGCCCATTGTCTTGTTCTTGCTAATGTAGGTTGGGACAAGTGTTGATTTAACTCAGTCCCTCCTGCTAGCAAGGCAAGCACCTTACTCACTGAGCTATCTCCAAAGGCCTGGAGTTTACTTCTTAATGAATTTGAAAGTGCACAAAGCAGTATTGTTAACCATAGTTGCCCTGTTGTACAGAAACATCTATAGAACTTAGGTTTTTATCTAACTGAACATTGTCTTTCATTGGGTGCGACGTACTATTACCCCACTTCTTCCATCCCCTTGCCCATTAAACTTTTGGCCTCTATATTTAAGGTATTTTTATAACTTCATCTAAATGGTATTGGTAATAGTGATCTTCCTGTTATTAGACTGTTTTATTTACAGTGTTTCCAGGGTATGTTCATGTTATTAATTATGACAGGACTATATTCTTTTAAAGCTCGAATAACATTCAGTTGTGTTGTGTACCGTGTTTGCTTCGTCACTTATCTCTCACAGGATTTGCAGCTATTACCATATCAAGTCTGTTGTCTACAATGCTGGAATGAATGTGTAATTTCAGATAGCTCTTGTTGATCCTGGTTCAAAATCTTTTGGGGAGGCATGGAATCATGTGGTTTGTCTGTTTTGTATGAAATGCAGACCACTCCACCCACACATCAGTACCTTCTTCCACTGTGGGTATGCTGTGTTCTTTCACACCAGGATACGCTTTCTTCAACACTAACATGTGCTTTAGTTTCCTTTTTCATTTTTAATAATGACCATCTTAACAAGTGTGAAGCCCTTTGTGTTTTTCCTATGCTGAGTGAACCTGAGCATGTTCTTGTACACTGTATGGTTTACTTGTATATCATCTGTTGGGGGGAAAAGCCCCCCCAAGATCTGGTGTTCATGCCCAGCCCTGCTTTCTCTTTGTATTTTGGATCTCAGGTAGACATTGGGGGATTCTTTATCCCATGCCACTGGTTGCCTTCTAGTTTAGTTTTTTTCCCCTTAACTGTGCAGTGTAGAGGGATTTTAATCCAGCAACATGGCTACTCTAGCTGGAATACATACGTGACCTTAGCATACACCTTTAATGCCAAACAATGAAGATAAAGTTAGTTGTAGAAAGAAGCTCCCATGGTTGAAAGTGATATCTAATAGAAAGACAGAAAAAGAGATGAATCAGAGAAAGATTCGACAGACTAGGATATGCCCAACTCCCACAAGAACACAGAGAAAAGAGAGGCTATTTAAGAGAGAGCAGTTCAAAGGGGAAAACGGAGAGAGGGCAGATTTACTAAGACAGTAGTGTAGAGAAAGGTTGGAGAAAGAATACAAGCTAGGAACAGGTGAAGACAGAATGAGTCAGAGAATGAGAAGTAACCAGAAGATTAGAACATGTTTTCAAAGTTAGTATGAGGCCAAGGTAGAAGAGTTCAGTCAGAAGCTGACAGAAGCCAGTTTGAATGGGTCAGCCTAGGGAGCAGTTTGCAACCAGAAGAGCTGAGTTGACCAACCAGCCAAAGTTCAGAAGGAATAAAAATGGGTGAGATTATTCAGCAGTAAGGCAGAGGCTTAAAACATTCTAGGCCTAGATTAGATTGTAAGGATGCTCGAAACTTCCAGGACTCCCTAGGTTAGCAGATGGAGGCAGTAAACCTCTGCAATGACAATTACAGCAGGTGAATAAACGTTATTTTTACAGTGCAGCAGTTCGATATATTACAACTAATTTGCGGTATTATTTGTCTTGATTTTCTCATAACCAAGAAGCACTGATTAAGGTCAGTGTCATGGAAGCGCTCCCCTGTTCTTCTTCTATGAACTGTTTATTTTTAGGTTTTATTTTTAAAGTATTTAATCCACTTTGTGTTGATTTTTGTGCACAGCACAAGAATGGGGTCCAACCTCATTCTTCCGTGTACATGTGCCTAGTTTCCCAAGCTACTTACTGGAAAGCTTATTCTCCCCTCTGTAGTGCGGATACCCTCAAGGATCATTTGAGCACGTATGTGTGTGTTTATATAACTTTATTCTGTTCCACATCTGGCATATCAGTGTCTTTAGGGCAGCACCATGCTGTTCTAATTGCAATAGTATTATCATACATTTTAAAGTCAAGAAGTATAATACCTCAACGTTTTGTGTTCTTAAGATTGCCAAGACTATTTGAATCTTTTGTATACATGTATTATTTTTAGATGATCTTTTTGTACTTCTATAGAAAATATCACTTGAATTCTGATAGGTATTGGATTGAATCTGTCAAATCATATTGAGTGCATGAGCATTTTAACAATATTAATTTTTAAAATATACAATGTTCAATGTACCCATTGGAAATACTACTTCATCACAAAGAGTGTATGAAATCATATCTCCTTTGATTTAAAGCATGATTGGAATTACCATCCATCACTATATGACAGGTGCCACATTGCTTCTTCTTTCATGTTGACAGTTTTTAAAAATTAATTAAATTTGCACTTAATTTCATACATGTACATAATGCACGCTGACAAGTATCCATCTCCATTTTCTTCTATGTCCCCATGACTCCTGTCCATCAGTTTCTCACAAATCTTTCTCCTGTACACACACACACACACACACACACACACACACACACACACACACACACACAATTTTGCTTTGTGATCCACTGAGGAGGGCACCCAATGTCATTGATTTGACCATTGGTTTGGAGCTATCTGTTGCAACCTGTTTGGTTCAGCAGTACAACTACAACAGTGACTTTCCTCTCCCAGAATCTGAGTGGTCAATAGTTCAGCAGTAAACAATGTGTTCCCCGAAGCCCCATCACATTTCATGACTGATTATTGATAGACCAAGTCATGTGCAGACCTAGTATAACTGACTACAGTTAAGCTAATGATTGCAATGCTTGTACTGAGCCTAGAGGATGGTACCTATTAGCCTTTATCCTTGTCTTTCACTTTTATGTGTTTCTAATATTATTTTTGGAATATTACAGTTTGTTTAACAAGTTATTATAATTTGGGGTAGTCTATTTCAAAAGGGGAAATATAAAATGTAAGAAATGAAAAGGAATCTGGAAAACTCCAACTCCCATGCTGTTTCCTTCCTCATATTGTCTAGAAAATGCATTAATATTATCCTCATGGCATGGCAAGATGAAGAATAAGTGAGCCCTCTGTCCAGGGTGCTCTGTAAGACTTGCACTGCAGTTGACTAATTTATCAGATGATTTTATCCAGGCCATTTTCCGTTCTGTGCTGGTTCTTCTGAATTCCAGGAGACACTGTGCTTGAGTAATAAATACTCACTCAGCCTCTGGAAGAGTACCATCTTCCCATTTATTATTTCACAGATAAAACTTTATGAAATTAGTGTCAAAGCCATCTCTAATTGTTCTTTAGCCTCATTTCACCTTAGAAACATTTAGACACCAGTCCAAGTGTAGCTATCTGCTGTCTCTTGATATTACTGTCTTCCTGCTGCTGGGAGGAAAGGTTATTCTGGACAGCACACAGTAGTCTCTATCATGAACATTTCTTTCTTATCTGCTGTAACAAAGGCGGTACATTCTGCAAGAAGATGGATGCACATCAAGTATAAGTACCCGAGTTAGAGTGAAGGATGCCTCAGCATTTATATCTCCACTTCCTTGGACTGAGTACAATCTCTCCCTTTTAGTGCCTGGTTTTTCAATAGAATCAAAAGCTCTACTCATAAAACCTTTTGGCAGGCTAGCAGCACATGATTTCAAGGAACGGTCCTGTCTGAGGAAGAGAGACAGTAAGTCAGGAGTGTAAGCTTCAGCATGCGCACGCTTTGGTCCAATCAGAGGATTATTTTGACCGTCATTTGCCCTTCCCCGTTCTGTAATCACTACCACTGAGTTTGAACATGAGTTTTCATTTACAAAGAACTTTAACATTGTGCAGTAGAAATTTGGATCTTAATTTGTGTATGTGGCTTGGAAGATTCCAGTTTGTAAACAACCTTAAGGTTCGTGACCTATGAATATTTTCAGTTTAATCGGGGTATGGATTTGGGTATTGCAAATCACGAGCCTGATGCATGGGGCTAAATAACTAGCCTGCAACTGAACCTAACTGCTGTCAACCATACACTATTAATGAATATTAATGCTTTTGTAGACTACACTTTTAGTATATAGGATAGATGACAGTATCTTAGCATCTTTTCTTTGTAATGGGAGGACATGAGAATCTGGATACAAATGAATCTTATGAACATTTATATATACAAGTACATATCATTTTAGCTTTCCCAAATGTCTACAGTCATAGCTCCCCGAACTATTGAGTCTATTATCATGCCATATGTATGATAGCTAATCATAAAATTGACTCAACATAAAGATGTTTGTTATTATAGCATATAATAAATATGCTACACTATTTTTATGCCCACTTTATTCTATTATATACAATATGATTTTCATGTGGGAAATAAGAGCCTTTACTTATTATTAGATGTATATTAGCTTATATCTAATAACATATGCTATTAACAAATATGTCTAAATTAAGCTAGAGTTTAGTTATTTGTTGTTTTAGTTATTTGTTGTAGAAATTAATACATACAATTTTATTTCTATTTCATGTAAAATCTGGAGACTGGCAGTGAAAAACTATTGGGTAGTTCCGTGATGTCATCAGAGAAAAACTCATTTATATTCAACACTGAATTTTTTATTTCATCACTTAATTAAGTGCCTGGATCTTCAGCCAATGTTCTAAATAGCCAGAAGAAAATTAAAGAGAGAAAGGCCACAGATTTGGGATTTGGTTCAGAAATTTTTCTAGGTGCCTCTCATGTTATTTCTGGTTCTATCACAGGGACTGGAACTTCAGTGTAAGGAAGCCTAAGATACAACTTTTATTCTAGATGGCATTGTATAGAGATAAATGCTCTCTCTCTCTCTCTCTCTCTCTCTCTCTCTCTCTCTCTCTCTCTCTCTCTCTTTCTGTTATACTTGATTTTCAAAAACTAGTATGAGAATTTGTTTCACTTGCCTAGTAATTGTCACTTTATTCTGAATGTTGTATTTATCTCTTGTGGCTTCATTATAAGGTGGCTCCCTGAGATTTCACATGTTGAAGACTTAGTTGGCATGCAGAAATGTTTATAGGTAGAGTGTTTGATGAGGTGAGGATCATGAGCCTGCTTTCTTCAATGAATTAATGCATTCATAACATGCTAGGCTAATGGATCTGATAGGAAATTAGACATAAGTGGGGCATCTATTTGGAGGGAAGCGTTTGTTTCACCCTCATTTCTGATTTTCACCTTGCTGGCTTCCATGTTGAACAGCCTCCTCTGTCTTCACCCACTGCTGTCATGATACTCTGCCCTGGTCAGACCCCAGCAATTCATCAATGAATTCAGACTGAGCAATTCAAAACTGAAGTCCAAAATAAGCCTCCCTATTTTCCATTCTATTTGAGATTTTAACATAGTGGTATATAGCCGATTCACACATTTGTGTTCTTGCTAAACATGGAATCATAACAATAGGCTGAGTATATTAGAATGGAGATGCCAAATGTGGTAGCAGCCAGATACATATGGCTATGCCATCTTCTATTCTCTAAAATTAAAATGACCATTTCGTAGTCTCCCCTGTCACATCATGAATGCAAAATTCCAAGATTTAGGCAGTGGTTATTATATCTGCCCTTGAAAGGACACATTTCCACCATCCTAGCGGGACTTCACACAGTGTCCTAGTTGGGGCCTGTTAAATTTAGAGCTCTTGCTGCTTCATAATTCCATTCTTGCTTCAGCTGGTGCCTGGGGTTGTTGTGTGAAGTGAGCAAGCAAACCAGTAGTATCCAAGCGTCTGGAGAACAGTTGACTCTTCAAGAAACATTTTTCCTATTCAAGAGAAAATGAGTATGTGTGAAATTAGAATAATAAGTGCAACTAAGCAGATAAGTGGCTTTTAGGAAGTCATTAGCACCATAGATATTTATAGATGGTCCTCCACATGAGATATGTGTGTGTGTGTGTGTGTGTGTGTGTGTGTGTGTGTATACGAACATTTTGGATCATAATTTTTATGAACAAAAAATGCCTTTTGGGAACAATGTGGTAAGTATTTGTTTTAGAAACCTGTCAATGAAGTTTCAAACACATTAAGTTAATATAATATCCAAAATGTGAGTTTGAGCACAATATTCTGTCTGGGAAAATAGAAAGAGAAAGGTCCAGAGAGGAAGAGAAACCTGGGCTCTTCTTTTAGGGTAACACATATACTCAGCTTGTACTATCGTATTGAAAGTCATTGAGCAGAAACATTCAGCTTAACTTAGTTGACTTCCAACCTGCAACATTGCCTTATCCAGACTAGGCTAATAAATTAAATCAGCATTTTGACAAGTGGTAAGGCAGACCCAGCAAGCTCTGATCTTCCACGTGTTGCTGTGGGGCCTTGATGTTAACCATATTAAGCTATTACTAGAAAATCATTAGGCGTTTTGAGGAGAATCTAGGTCGAGAGTCAAACCACAGAACAGGCAGAAAGAGTGCAGTAGGCAGAAAGAATGCAGTAGGCTGAAAGAATGCAGTAGGCAGAAAGAGTGCAGTAGGCAGAAAGA